>NW_027152029.1:391720-394617 GCF_004359215.1 Bremia lactucae
GTGGAGGGTCTGATTACTTAATTTAAGTAATTTACCATCCCCTTAAGTACACCAAGTTTACTTAACGGAGACTGTGTAGCATTAGGGCAACTTTAGCCCGTTACACATCGGATGGGTCTCGTTATACTGAAGGACTAGGCCCTCAACGTCAAAGACCAGCTGGAAACGAGGCTCCCAGCTGTCATGCGAAGGTGGATAATCGCGCCAGCGAGCAAGATAACTCGTTCGCTGCCCCTTCACATCACGGTGGTTTGAATACATGTCACAAGGAAACGTTGGCCACCGTGGAAATCCCACAAATGGTTGTGGTGAAGGACGTAAAATTAGATCCGACCCATGTGTCGGATCTAGAGTCGAAGATCGACAAACTCGACCGCTACCTCCATGTATTTGAAAAGGGTCTTGAACACGAGCGCGTAAGCGTCACTCATTGGAGCAGACGGTGCAGGCTCATTTTATCGAACGGTTAGAAAATCGCTCAAGAGTGCTTACTCCATGTTGAAGTACGAACAGAAGTATCACGCTCTTCGTGATGAGCTTTCGTCAGCTCATCGCGGTTTCGAAGATCTTCGGACACGACATGGTAATCTCCAGATTCAGCATGAGAATCTAATTCGTGACCACAAGAATCTTTTAGAGATTTTGAAAAGGGTGGCCAGATCCGTCCTCGGTAGAAACCGCGTACTGATGGTACGGGCGGAGCCGACCAACGTAAAACGTAGGATGCATTCGTATCCTACGTAGCAATTCTATTGTGTACACATTGCCTCTGCGATGCAGTACACGATAAGGCCCAATGAACTTGGGTAGTAGATTACTGCTACCCAGATTAGTGACTACGCTCTTAATTAACTTTACCGTAGACAGTAGCACTAGATTAATAATTTAAATGAAAGAATATTTGCTCTTCCACCTCTTTCTGCGTTTCGTTTCCGACGGTCCACTGCGTTAGCAATAAAATTCTGTACGAAACGGACTACTGATTCTCCAGCAGAAATTTTAGCCGACTCATTTGTTATGTATTTTCCAGTACGCTTTGTGCGCACTGCCATGGGATCTTTCTCATCTTCGATGTCGATTGCTTTGACATCGACATCACTCGCGTCGTTTCTAACTTCGACGCGTGATGATCATGAGCCAGAAGTGTTTTGCTCGTGCGAGTCCCCCCCCCTTACACAGGAGGATCCCCCAAATTGGGTGGGTATGCGTTATAGACGCATGCACCGAGTTATTGATGGCGAATTTCGTCCATCGGTAAAAACTCGCGCCAAATTCGGATACGATTCGACGTAACCTCGAAGTATCTTTTCGAAGCCGTGATTGACTCTGGTACTGCAACAAGATGTAAAATCTTTCTGAATTTGTCTACAAAAACAAGGATTCCATTGTTTTGTGATCGTCTTCGGGAAATCCGAAGACGAAGTCCATTTATACGGACTGCCAACATTATCCTGGAAGTGGTAGAGGTTGGAGAGGTGCACGGGATGAAGGGCTAGGCTTAACCCGCTGACACACCTCGCAACCATGAAAATACTTGCACACGAACTGATACTGGCGGGGTCAGTAAACGTCGCGACTTACTGTGAGATAAAATTCCTCACGTCCACGATGCTTACTTGCGCAAGCGCAGAACAATTGCGAGTTGAGACAACGACACGTGGAGTGTCGCCGGTAACGGCTGTGTAGTATAGTAAGCCGTTGCGTGTTGTGTATTGATCGGATGACGATCGATATAAAGCCGGTAAATCTTTAAAATATTTATTCGATAGATTCATCAAATGATCTATTATATATATATATATTATTAAACGCAGAAGGTCTTTATCTTCTGTGACGGCTTTCTTTATATCATCAAATAAATTAATGACGGAGCACTTGTAATGTGTAACGGGGCACTGCCGACTTGTACTACTTCAGTACAAGTCCGCTTCGCACTGCTTCAATGCGAGTGGTGCCTCACGTCACTTCACGTACACTATTACGTACAGAGGAAGACTCTCTATAAAACACCTCCTTTAAAGAGGGTTAAAAGTAAACTGTATTGAATATGATAAATTTCTTCTGTTTCTATCTGCTTAATACAAACTTAACTATATACTTATACAAAACATTTAATAAAGTCTTATCTGTCTCTCTCTTTGCGCGCGTCCAGCGCTGACTGGACCGCGTAGCAAGTTGATATAATTGCCTGTATCTACCCATGGAAAAGCTTTCAGAATATTACTACGTAAAGTAATATCCTCCGAATATTATCTACCTTCTAGATAATATATTAATTAACAACCTTTAAGCGTTATTTCATGTAACGATACACCCCGTTACAAAATGAATGTTGCAACAGTGGGATTGTTTTCACTGTTGGAGTGTGCAGCCGGCTCGAATTCGGATCGGCGTGATAACGCATCAGCGACGACGTTTAGTCGTCCTGGTTTATAATCAATGGACAAATTATACTCCTTGAAAAAGGATAGCCATCTCGCCATTATTTGCGAAATGTGTGTGCTGTTTATGGCCGTGCGTAATGACGCCTGGTCCGTATATACGATGAACGGTCTATCTCCGAGGAGATAGACTCTAAATTTAGCCAGTGCATGTTTCATGGAAAGGAGTTCCTTGTCATGCACTGGGTAATTGCGTTCAGCTGGTTGAAGCTTACGCGATTGGTAACAGACGACGCGCTCCGCGCCATCTGTATCGTATTGCATTAACGCACAGCCGATTGCGAAATCGCTGGCGTCACAGACCACATGGAATGGTCTGTCTTGATCCGCAATCGCCAATATGGGCGATTGCATCAAGCTTTGCTTGATTCCTTCAAATGAACGCTGACAATCAGCGTTCCATAACCATTTCTCGTCTTTTTTCAAGAGACGAGAGAGATGTACTGTCATCTCTGC
>NW_027152029.1:400224-488032 GCF_004359215.1 Bremia lactucae
TTTTAAAGTTGAATACAAGCCGGGTAAGTCGAATATCTTGGCTGACGCTTTATTGCGTAGACCAGACTTCGAGGTAAGACACCAGGAAAGCGTCTCTCGTGCTAAGGCACAAGTTGAGTCGTCAACATTGGCAGCCATGAAGGTCTACCACGTGACGAGCTCATTAGCCTCTAAAATAAAAGTGAGCTACAGTCAGGATGACCATTGTCGCCTGCTGTTGGATCACTTCGGTGGACGAAAGGTTTCCCTTCAGTCGCACCTGAAAGCTAAGTTAAATCGCTTTAGCTACAGCAATGGCCTGTTATGGCATCAGCTATCACCTTGTGATCCCTTGAAAATCTATGTGCCTCATGACACAGATCTCAAGCTGATGATCCTTCACGAGCTCCATGATGCGCCATCTAGTGGGCATTTGGGCCGTGAAAAGATATATTTACGAGTGTCAGAGGGATTTTGGTGGCCACTCCTATATAGATGGGTGGCCAACTTTATTCGCTCTTGCGAACAGTGTCAGCGCATTAAGCCTGAACCGTCCAGCAGTGCGCCACTGAAGCCGCTACCAACTGTTGGAAGTCAGTAAGTCTGGACTTCATGTTTGGCATGCCACCCGATCATAAGGGTCGGACGGGGCTCTTCGTCTTTGTAGACAGACTGAGCAAAACGGTGCATTTAGCACCATGTAAAACATCGATTACAGGCAAGGAGGCAGCTCTCTTGTTCCTTAATCATGTATACCGACTACACGGGATGTCTGAGTTTATAGTATCGGACCGGGATCCACACTTTTACGACTGATTTTTGGCGTCATGCGTTTGAGCTGCTAGATAGCAAGCTCCACATGTCGTCCGCAGATCATACCCAGACCGATGGCCGAACAGAACGTGCCAATCGGATTTTGGCGGATGTCTTACGCACTATAGCAACCCCCAAAAAGTGGAGCAAGTAATTGACCTTTGGAGTTCGCTATAAATAACAGTGTCCACGCCAGTTCGGTGAGACCCCGTTTTTTATTAACAGACTGCGCCATCATCGGACGCCAGTCTCGTTTGTGCGCAGCCCGAGTCTTAGTGGGGGAGGGCCCTTCACTACGCTCAGTGCGAAAGAGGGACATAGTTTTGTCAATATGACGATGACCCGCGAGGGTATCATCTTAACGACAGAAACTTGCCCTAGTGACCCTGCCAGTTTAGCAGTGGTCAATAAAACCACACCTTATGACCGATCTCTCGGCGGTATCATAGGCAAGTTTGATGCTGAAAGCGTGAGCGAGGCTCAACGCTTTGTGTATGAGCGATTAGTCATCACACGAAAAGTCCGTGACGCGATGGCAAGCGCACAGGACAAGCAAAAAGAATATGCTGACCGAAATGGTCGCAAAAATAATGAACGCTTTAGAGTGGGTGAAAATGTACTATCAAGTACTGATACCCTGCCTAAAAATGCAATGTCTGTACTACCTGGAGGTACTGCGAAGTTGTTGCCGCGTTTCTTTGGGCCCTTTACGGTGGTAGAAGAGGTTGGAGACCAAAATTATAGGCTCACCCTTCCCCCGTGTACTAAGACGCACCCCGTATTTTACGTGGGTCGTCTAAAACGGTATGTAGACCCAAATGAGGTCACATACCCCCATCTGTCTAAGGAGACCGATGGTGATGCCGACTGTGAGTCGAGCGTCGTTCGGCGAAACACTAGCAGCCGACCGACGCCTCCCACTACGAACAGGACTCGGAGAGCGAGGACATCACGCGAGTAACGCGGACCCCTCAGCATTTTCCACTCAATGAGGTCCAAGCGAGTCTTTAGGCGTTCATAACCCTGACGAGCCTTCGCTCGGACATCAAAAATATCCGAGGTCAGTCGCGAGACTTGACCCTCGCATTCCGCAATACATCGTTTAGCAGCGCTTAAGGCCTGTGATTGAACGGACGAGGGTAAGGCAGCCGCGAGTAGGTGGCCGAGATCGCCAATCCTATCGGGCGCCGCCTGCACTAATGGATGAGGGTGGGAATTAATGCTTTCTTGTTGAAAGGTTGCTTGCCCACCGCTACGTGTGGCAAAGGTATCAGATCCTCGCCCAATGGAGAGGTTACCCGAAGAGTTTCAACTCTTGGGAACCGATCGATACCCTACGTATTGATGTGCCCGGCTTGGTGACTGCCTATGAAAAGGAGCACCAGCCGAGGCCTCTTCGCTAGTCTCAAATGGACTAGCAGAAGCAGCGTTGTGAGAAGAAACAGGCGGTACAATACCGCCCATGATTTTTTTCACACGCAAGCGGGCGAAATTAATTCGTTTGCGACCGCTGTTTTATCGCATCAGAATGCGGATGAATGCGGCGCGAGAATTCTGCCTCGTATTGGTCGGGCGTTTCATTCGAACGCAATACGACCGGGATCGTGAAAATACGCTCAAGCGATTTTTCCTGAGCCCCATATGACTTAAAGACGCCGTAATAAATATGCGCGTCTAGAAGAGCGCGCTCTAGGAGCGACGCTCTTGGCCCGTTTTAAGGGGACATTTAGATGGAGGGCATCAGTGATATGCCACCCGTCAGATAGCCACGGTCAAAACGACTGGCTTGTGACACCGACTGGGCACGTTTACGCGTTGTCGGCGGAGCTTTAGGCTCCGAATCCTCTATGTCAGAACCATTATGGATAATGGTCTGAGCATAAGGCGTTGTGGTTAAACCTAACGGAGAAGCGGCTGCGCCTTTATAGGCAGCGCTCTCATAGCTTGTCGCTGCGTTATTTAGCGCAGACGACGAGACAGCATTCGTAAATGTTGCTGTCTCCATGTTGTAAGCCATGAGAGAAGTTTGGATGGGCAATAATGCGCCATCATCCTTCCTCATAAGCTCGTTGTCCGCATCAGTATTATGAGGTGACGGCAACGGTGTCGACTCATTGTAGTCGACAATGAGCGACGAATTTACATTCTCACAATGAAAGTGGGATGGATCATTCAGTTCAGTTAACGCGACAGCAGCAGTAGCTGTCGACGTTGTAACTGTGGCACTGAGCGACGGCAGCGTATTAATGCGGTGCGTGCGCTTCGTGCGTGGTTGGGTGGGTGTCTTTGCAGACGACCCACCAGCTTGGCTTCTTTGTAGGTGGCATGTTTGGCGCCGTGTATGAGAACACAGGTCGCTACAGTGATTAAGGGAACTAAGCGGCGTGTAAGGCAGCTCGCTGTTTCTCGCTCCTCTTTGACGAATTCCAAAATGTAGATTCGTTCTTAAAGGGGGAAGATGGGGCAACGGTCTAAAGTTGCCCTAATGTTACACAGTCCCCGTTAAGTACACTTGGTGTACTTAAGGGAATGGTCAATTACTTAAATAAAATAATTAGACCCCTCACTATGGTGTGGTTCACATTTGTGACCAACCCTTGTGTATGTGATGCCCATAGGTGTATTCACATTATGAGGGATGACGCCTAGCATCATCCATGATGACGGCTAGTGTCATCCGTTACGCGAGGTATCTAGAAATATATGCTCGCAATACATATAAGTGTTGTCTGCAGGGATGACATTTGTGATTGGTAAAAATAGGTATTTATATTTAATGCGATTATATGTGAATCAGTCTAAAACTACTTTCTACTTAGTAGAAAGTAGTTTGCACTAGGAGTCTGATTACCGTTCCCGTGACGACACTTTACTAGAGTACTTAGTGCGTTGGGTGAGGTCGCTACGGCGCCCACCACAACTACCTCACCGCACGCAAGAGGAGCTGGTTAAACCGCTTCCTCGCTTAGCTACGGTGTGTGTCTAAGTAGAGCATGGACGCATTACGACGTGCCCGCCTAAACGATGGATCATAAGGTCCATCGGAAAACGCTCGTCCCTGGCACTTGTAAATAGATTGCAAAACGTCAATCGCATCGCGCATCTCGATAAAGATGCAAGCCCTTCCCCAGGGCGAAGAAAAGGATTAGAATACCCTTTTTCTCGTTTCGTGTTGTCATCACAACACGGACAGGGATCACCCCACGTGAGGCATGGAAGTCCCGCCTCACGAGACAGCCGATGCAATTTAAACCTTGCATTCGTTTTTCAAAGTTAACGCGAATCGCGTTAAGTCTTTGAAGCCAGGCTTCGCGTCCAATGTCTTTGACGTTGCGAATAAACGCGTTCCAGCTTGCATCAACGAGATTTTATCTTGCGTGTTGTTGCAACTAAACCATCGATACTTAAGAAAAGCATCGAGTTAAAAATCTTCCTTAGCGCGAAAATTCTTCGCGCTGGGATAAAGATGTAGCTTTGTCGCAATAAATAAAGGAAATTTGTTGTGAGGAGTAGTCTTTCCAAACAAGCTACTGACTAGCCGTTCGGGCAAAAGCCACAGCTTCTTCTCAGGGGCAAGACGATACATTTTATTGTCCGCACTCTCCTGAGTGGTACCCACTGAAGCAGGTGTACCACAAGAACTTTTATTACGATGGCTTACGCCGCCGTCATCACCACGCACAGGGATAAGTGCGGGTGAAGGCACGGGAGACGGTGCTGGCGATGGGGAATCATCCTCCTCGTCGGAACCAAACATGCTATAGCGAACGCTATTAGCACACCCATCCGATTGAGCCCTCTCATTTGAAGGCTCATAGTCAGTCGCCTGACGACGTTCAGGCGACTGTTCTGCTCTCCCCGAGTCCGCCATTTCGTCTGACTCGCATTCGTAGTCGACCTCCAAAGAGGGGTCGTATCCACGTGGTAAACCACCACGTGCATACACAACATCTAAAGTTGCGCGAGTAGAAGATACTGCGGCAGACGTTCCATCTGCCGCAATAGATATCAGTGCGTCACCCGCGGCTGCATGTACCGCAGCCGAAGGGGGAACTGCACTTTATTTAATTATTCAAATCTAAAAACCTTACCCTAGTTAATTAAAATAGGTTTTGGCCACCAGATTTATATCTGGCGGCGACCACATTTGTTACCCATAATAAAAGAATGGGATTTAAGTAATTAGCTATTTTAAAATAGGATAAAAGGGTATTTTGCCCATAAAGTAAATGTACCACAACAACGGTTCTCCAACCGATGTGTGCCCTATTACAGGTTTGGTGCAGAAAAGAAAAGGCCAACAGCCTTTCGATGATGTCACGACTTCATAACTTAGAACGTACTTTTTCTGTTAAAGCCGACCCGCAAAACTTTCGATTCTTTTAGCCAAAAATTCGCTCTGCGTGATTTTTCCAAGCTGCGTTTAGCAGTTTTTGCTCTTTTGTTAGGCGGCCGTTTCGACGAGAGTGGACATCTTGGTCTATTTGTTCTATATGGAAAAGAAAATGCTAGCGCTTTGACTTTGCTTTTGTCATCAATCTCCGAGTTTCTGTCAATTATTTAAACCTCACTGGTGAAAGACAAACCATATAAGTGCGTATCCTAGCCTGTTATCCCCGAGTACCTATTATCCGTTGAGCAATAACCTTTCCACAAAGAATTATTTGTTCATTATGACCGACGCTTTTATTTTATCTAATACTGTCAGAATCATCTTGTTCAGACCGACTCAAGGTGTTCGCGTCCGTCTGCAGTTTTAATTCAAAGACGTGATTTGCGCCCGCCGCCATGCGAAGCCTTCAACACTTTGGATCGCATGCTGCCACAACGTCCGTTAGGTTGCGGCGTCTACGTCAATCTTTTCTAAATTTATCTCGTTGCTTCGAACATATGTATGCATTGAGGAGACCTATGTGATTCCTCAAAATGCCGTTTGCTTGCAACATGGTGAACCAAATATAAGCAGCCGATATACTTGCCGCAAGCATAATAAATGGGATTAGCACTAATAGAAGGCAGTGATTCTTTTAAAATGTCTTGCATTCAAACGAGTTGTAGTTTTCAGTCGACAGTGTACATTATTGCAGCAAGACTGCGCGACTCGTACCAAACTTTGGCCGCGTCAGCTTATCAAAAGATACATCACACCAAGCTCGTAAATCTTTAATAATTACACAACAGCAGAATGCTGGTAGCTTTGGTGATAAAGGCCTCGCTTGGCTTTGGCGAAAGAGTCTGCGCCTTCTCACGAAATCTTAGTTAGCAGATTGCTAAAGCAGACAGGAGGACCCGCACCATATTGGTAACCTGCTCACCACGAAGCTGCAAAAAGGCTTCGAGGTGAGCAGGTGACCAATATGGTACGCAAGATAAGTCTTCATTAAAAATTAAGGATGCACGCTTTATGATGTGCATTGTTGGGAAGGAGCGCCGTTTATGTTGAAATGTCATTTTTACCATTTGGCGGGGTATGCTTTGTTGCGAGTAATAATGCATGCTGCTCACAATAGATACATCGCCGAAGCAACGGCGCTGTTGAGTCAAGAAGAATACTTTGCAGCTGTGCCAAACTTCGTAGATGCGGAAGATTTTATAGATATTGAAGGGACAGGCGCACCTAATTTTATTTTATTTAGTGCGAGCACTGATTGGCCGACTGGTGGTCGGGCCTTGCAGCCAACGTTTCAGTCACTGACCAATCAGAATCTGCAAGTTATAATACGCGGGTACTCAGCAAGTACATTCGTCCTGAGTATGCTTATCTTGGCCCCTTTATTTGCTTACTGCCCGTTACTATTCATTAACGTACGTAAGAGCAATCGTTTTCTTACATTCAATGCAATTTAATAAGCGGCTCTGTATATCTCGGCGAATAGCAGCACACATATGTTAGCTTTTCTATGCTAACCATCTCGCGGGCAACGTGTATGGGGGCGGTATTGCAGCTGTTGATTATAGATCTTGGCTGAATAGCACCGCGTAAAGGCGGAGTTTCTTAACGCCTTTTAGCTCAAACGTGCAACTTGGGAATCACTGCTTTCGCAGATGGGACTTGCCGTTGCAGTTGGGCTTAGCAACGTACCCTGTTTTTATTATTGGCCGAGTTAACGGAACATTCTGCCCGGAAGCCTTAACCCTGACAGTTTGACAACCCACGCGGTTAAATGTTAGATTTGATACCATTTAGAGTCAATTGATCATTTATCTCGAGTTAGCCTGCTTGGGTGCCTTCACATTAATTAAGTTATAATCATTGTTGAATTTGCCCCAGAGCCCCGATCTCTGAACACTGCGCCTTCATCGACTGTCCATCCAGCCGCCTGTTTCTGTGTTTTTACTACAAGCAGCAGTCTCGTTGAAGCTTTTCATATTCGCGTTCACTGAGGGTCCGTCAATTGCATCGACCCACATCATATAAAATTATTCACCCTCAATACGTTCAGATCAAAGTCCTATGAGCGCTACCGTCGTGCAGTATCCTGTAGAGCCTCGCATATCACGCTCGCGGCTCTCGAACCAGGTGTCAGCCGCCAAACAATGCTGTGGTGTCCACGTGCGGGTGCCGTCGGAGCGCATCGCTCTGGTACTGGACATGGATGAGTGCCTTGTACACAGCAAGTTTCAAAACGAGGTTGAACACCGCCAGAATGAGTTTCGCCCGGAGCACCTCAAAGATTACACAGATTCGTTTGAAATTGTTATGAATGACGGGGAGAGCGTTGTAGTAAACAAGCGGCCTGGTCTTGATCAGTTCCTTAAAGAGGCTGCCAAACACTATGATTTGTATGTCTTCACTGCCGGTCTCGAGGCTTATGGGAAGCCTGTTTTGGATGCAATCGATCCCAAGGGCAATCTTTTTGCTGGTCGTTTTTTTCGCGAGTCATGCAAACAACGAAAAGGAATGTTTTTGAAAGACCTGAGCGTGATACGCGGTGGTGAATTATCTCGTATTATACTTGTCGACAACAATCCCGTGTCATTTCTTATGCAGCCCAGCAACGGAATCCCCGTGCCGAGTTTCTATGATGACTCGAATGATCGGACGCTTAAGTCACTAACCAAGGTGCTGGCTAGTTTACAGGATGTTGACGACGTTCGTCCACGGCTACATCAGCTTTTTCATCTGGCAGATTTGCTGGCTGAGCACAAACGTCTTATTCTAGGGTGATTATATGAGAGTAGATTGCGTTGTGCGGATTCCTCCGTGGGTGTGGATTGGCCTTGCGGGACCGCTTTCGAGCGAGATTAAGCGTAAAAGTAGCAAGTATTTAAGCAAAGTGCCATGTGGTAATGTGAAGAGTACGAGGAAATTTCGATATTTAGAAGCTACAAAGATGTAATTGTTGCAGTTGGGTAGAAGCAGCCCAAAACCAATATATATATAAATAAATATATATACAATCTTAAACCCTACAACCAACGACCAGATAACGATTTTAACAGGATGCATTTGTCCTGGGTACTTTTACGAAACCTCATTATTTGCCAAAAAAACGTTCACTACGCTGGAGAATTCACCCTTATGCAGGCCTTCCCAGCTTCAGTAGTTCAAAAGGCCCGCAAAAAGACTTCTCAATAATTGTGTAATTTCTTTGTTAAATAGCAAGATGCTTTTTCAGCAAAGAAATTACGAGCGAAAGCCGACAAACCTGAAACATAAGGAAATTGTGGCTTGCTTGCGCCCATGGTAGGTACAAAAAAGACCCCTAAGGTAAGTATGCAGTTCCGCGAAAGTTGGTAGAAGTAAAGTAAAATAAATTCATCCTTAGCTTGACAGCCAAAGACCAACTAACATGCATGCGCAAGAGCACACCTCCGACCCTTGTCGCTATTTTCCAGCTCTCCCTCTTGCTCGATTTGCTGCTCTTTCTTTTCGCTCCTCTTACGACTTGGCAATCAACTGCGGGCGCTCTTGGCTTTTTCTCACCTATTAAAAACAGTACATCTAACATCGCCAAGCAAAAACACGGTTTCTGATGTGCTCAAGGACAGTCACACCCATTACACTACTCTCATGTAGATAGTTAAGATGTGTGGCTATTGCGATTCCCTAATGTAATTTAGAGTGTGTGATGGTGTACCAAAGTCCAAAAGGGGATCTAACAACGACTAAAAGAATATGTTAATTTTGCGATATAGCGGAATAATAAATATGTTTTACGTTGTCATTTTTAATCTGTAGTTTCTATCTAATCAACAAACTGTAACGGGGTGTATCGTTACATGAAATTAACACTTAAATGTTGTTCATTAATATATTATCTAAAAGGCAGATAATATTTGGAGAACATTATTTTATATAGTAATGTTCAGAAAGCTTATCCATAAATAGGTACAGGCCATTATATCTACTCGCTCGCGGTCCAGTCGGCACTGGACGCGCGCAAACAGATAGACAGATAAGGCTTTCTTACATGTTTTATAAAAGTAAATAATTAAGTTAGTAAGAAATAGATAGCAACAGAAGAGCTTAATTATGTTAAGGGAACCGGTATAGACCCCCCTTTTGCTAAAGCCACACACACACCTTTTTGCTATAGCCACACACACACCTTTTTGCTATAGCCACACACCCTTCCCGTCTGTATTAAATAAAGACGTCATATAAAATATTTTCACTGTATGGTCATTCCATAGATCCCCCCAAATTACATCTTAAAACCGATATAGCCAGACCCCTTAAATATCTATTTCTGTATTTATGATATTAGCGTAATGGTAGCAACTTGTTGACAACTAGAATTTAATATTGAGAAACCTTATGCAGGCCTTCCCAGCTTCAGTAGTTCAAAAGGCCCGCAAAAAGACTTCTCAATAATTGTGTAATTTCTTTGTTAAATAGCAAGATGCTTTTTCAGCAAAGAAATTACGAGCGAAAGCCGACAAACCTGAAACATAAGGAAATTGTGGCTTGCTTGCGCCCATGGTAGGTACAAAAAAGACCCCTAAGGTAAGTATGCAGTTCCGCGAAAGTTGGTAGAAGTAAAGTAAAATAAATTCATCCTTAGCTTGACAGCCAAAGACCAACTAACATGCATGCGCAAGAGCACACCTCCGACCCTTGTCGCTATTTTCCAGCTCTCCCTCTTGCTCGATTTGCTGCTCTTTCTTTTCGCTCCTCTTACGACTTGGCAATCAACTGCGGGCGCTCTTGGCTTTTTCTCACCTATTAAAAACAGTACATCTAACATCGCCAAGCAAAAACACGGTTTCTGATGTGCTCAAGGACAGTCACACCCATTACACTACTCTCATGTAGATAGTTAAGATGTGTGGCTATTGCGATTCCCTAATGTAATTTAGAGTGTGTGATGGTGTACCAAAGTCCAAAAGGGGATCTAACAACGACTAAAAGAATATGTTAATTTTGCGATATAGCGGAATAATAAATATGTTTTACGTTGTCATTTTTAATCTGTAGTTTCTATCTAATCAACACTGTAACGGGGTGTATCGTTACATGAAATTAACACTTAAATGTTGTTAATTAATATATTATCTAAAAGGCAGATAATATTTGGAGAACATTATTTTATATAGTAATGTTCAGAAAGCTTATCCATAAATAGGTACAGGCCATTATATCTATTTATCCCGCAGGCTTATCAGCTGTAAACGTAAACAAAGAGAGAGAGACAGATAAAATATCAATTGCATGTTTAATATTACTTTATAATTAAGTTAGCATTAACAGATAGAAAGAAGAGATACTTAATTATATTAATACAGCTTTCATTTAACCCTCTTTAAGGTTGTTGTCTTAAAGAGAAGTCTTCCTCTGCACGTACTAGTGTACGTGAAGTGACGTAAGGCACCACTCGCAACTGAAGCAGTGCGAAGTGGACTTGTACTGAAGCAGTACAAGTCGTTGTGCCCCGTTACGAACTCTGTAGTCCGTCCAAGCACCACATTTCCCACATCTAACATGGACATGTTAAAGGATAGTGGGAATACGCATCACGTTTCGCGTTAAAGTTACTCCTTTCGAAGTGATATCAAAAGGAGTGCGGTCGAACGAATGAGTTCGACCGTAGGAAACGATGCCATCTTGGCCATGCTGTCCGGTTTGGACAGAGATGCCCTCCATTCAGCCATCACCAAGTTCATAAAACATGAACTTGACGAGATGAAGAAGAAGGTAGCCTTGCTGAATCTGCAAGGCTCTCAACAGACAGAACTGTTGAGGTTACAACAGGTACAGACCCCTGTACCTGGGATGACGCACACACGTCGTCCGGAAACCTTAAAGATAGACATCTCTAGTATAGCGGAGTCGAAAGAGGACTCCCTTTTAAGGTAAATCGTCGAATTGAGCGATGCCATAAAGGCTCGTCACATCGTCGCCGAGCAAACGCAAGTCGCATTTGCTTAATCAAATTTGGCAGGTCGTGCCAAAACTTGGGCATTGGGCCTTCACTTGCGCTACCCATATGTCTTTGGGTCGCTAGAGGTTTTTAAAACCCGACTCAAACAGACGTTTGAACCGCCTAGGGCTGAGTTCAGAGCTCGTTCAGAGCTTCCGAAACTCAAGCAAGGCAAGCGTGATGTTCCCGCATATGCCCAGCACATACGACTCTTAGCGAGTTGTATTACAAATAACCCAGTCCATGAACTCACGTTAATTACGGTGTTCATGCAAGGTCTTACGGATGGTCCCGTAAAGACCCAACTGTTCCGCTTAGAACTGGATACGCTTGAAGAAGCAATATCCGTTGCGGAACAGGAGGACTTTAGCTTGAGACAGGCTCAAGCTAGCTCGTCATCGTATCGTCCTCCAAGACGACACGAGTTAGGAGGTCCAGAACCCATGGAACTCTCTTACGTCAAAAACGAGAGACCTTGCTTTTCGAACAATTAGCGATTGCAGAAATGTCATTGCTGCCAAAAATTATGACACTACGCTCATGAGTGTAGTGCCCCACGCCCAGCACTGAAAGGTACTGAAAGGTACTGAACGTATTTTTGGATCGTATGCTAAAAAGGGCAACGGTCGCGGGTCCGACGTTGTTGCGAAATCGCAACAGCGAAGCGGACCGCCAAAAAAACGGTCGGGGTCAGTAGGGGCGCAACGCCCTACTGATCCAGCAACCTCAAGAGAATTTGCAAATCTCTTGACAAAAGTTGCTCCAGACACACGATCATTATGTGTCTCTGCACCTGGCGATGAGGTATCCCTCATCACCTTGAAGTTAAAAGTGACAAATGATTTGTCACTTAGGGCCCTAGTGGACTGCGGAGTGTCAAATAACTTTATTCGTCGCTAGTCACTAGAGGGTCGTAGGCTCAAATATATTGAGCGCGACATCCCTCCAACGAGGATGACGGTGCGTCTAGCGACAGGCGCATCGATAACAGTGATGAAACGCGTAGTGAAATTTTACTACTCGTTTCAAGATTCACAGTACGATGATGATTTCATCGTACTGGATTTAGATGACAAATTTGATGTCATTCTAGATTTACCTTGGTTCAGAAAATATGAGCCAAGAATCTGCTGGCAGCATCGATCCGTAAAAATGCCTGCTACTTGTTCATCAGATAACCATCTGATGAACGTCTTGGAGCGTCCACAAGCGTGTGGATGTACTGCGAGTGAGTGCGATGGCCTCACTTGTGGTACGGTCGTTTGTACGACTGCACAAGATCAGAGCGTGATTACTAATCTTACTATTGAGTCAGCTGCCGGCGGTTGTTGCATATGCACAGGCAGCGCTGAAGGTTCACCACTCAAATAAGTCGAGTGAATTGAGACATGAATGTACGCCTAGCGAGCGACATTTAAGGAAGATACCGGTTGCCTAAAATAGACAACACGATAATCCTAAGTCTGGTAGAGAGTCGACCGTATAGGACCCGACTGTGATAGCGCAACCACATTCGGAAGACGTTGAGAGAATAATTCCCCACGTACTTGACGAGAAATCTCCTTAAATAGTTAATGCTAAAGTGACTAGACTTCAACTTCCTGAGGGATTAATCCCTCGGCAGCCTGTATAAAAGGGGTCCCAGGAAGAAACTGAGACATTGAATGTCTTGGTTAATGACGGGTAAGGAATACTCTTGATCTGTATGCGCCTCCGAAGTTAACTTCGGAGATAACTCAATACCAACCCTAGAACCTAAGCGGTTCTTGAGAGATCTCCATAGTGGTAGAATCAAGCAGATCTACGTACTCGTCACAGAGGACGAATACGTAATCGATATTCGGTCAGCGCTAATTTTTATAGAGAACGAACGGGATCTCAGCAGCTCATTGATGGACGAAAGTGTCCTCGATGTGACGACTCGGATTGAGAGATATCCTACTCAATCCTGGGAGTTACTTAAGACAAATCCTACATACAAAGATTTAATTGAATTCAGGGATGTATTCCCTAAAACAGTTCCATGCGAGTTGCCTAAGGATAAAGGCACACGACATAAGATTAAGCTTAAACCGGGCTTGATGTACTGTGTCATGAAGCAGTGGCCACTGAAGAAGTAATCATAGATGGTATGTCTAAGAATTCGATCTTTTCGTCTATGGATCTGATGGATGGGTTCTATCAAATCCTTATGCGTGAACGCGACATCCCATACACACCAGTGAGCACTCCCAGTGGGATGCTCTGGGAATGGATAGTGATGCCTCAGGGGCTTAGTAACGCCCCTGCAACATTCAGCAGATGCGTAACAAATCTGTTGAGACCGGTCCGAGAATTCTCACCGAGTAATTAAATTGACTCTAGAAAAGGCCATTCGAAAGGTCGTGGGGTCGAATCCCACAATATTTCGACGATGTATTCGTCCATAGCCGGCCATGGACGGTAAGACGGACGTGGAATTCATAAAACTCACGTTCGTCAGGTTCTTACACTAATGCGAAAACATAAGTTGTATGCAAATCTCAAGAAGTGTATATTCGCTGCAAGCGAAATATAACTTCTTGGGTGCATCGTCGGTAAACACGGCGTGCGCCCTGATCCCGAAAAGATCAAGGCAATCACCGACTGGCCAGTTCCAGTCGATGTCAAGGGACTTAGAAAGTTCCTTGGTTTAGCGGCGTACTTACACAAGTACTCACGCAATTATGCAGAGATGACAGTACATCTCTCTCGTCTCTTGAAAAAAGACGAGAAATGGTTATGGAACGCTGATTGTCAGTGTTCGTTTAAAGGTATCAAGCAAAGCTTGATGCAATCGCCCATCTTGACGATTGCAGATCGAGACAGACCATTTCATGTGGTCTGTGACGCCAACATTTCGCAATCGGCTGCGCGTTAATGCAATACGATATAAACGGCGCGGAGCGCGTCGTCTTTCCAATTGCATCAGCTGCAACCAGCTGAACGCAATTACCCAGTGCATGACAAGGAACTCCTTGCTATGAAATATGCATTGGCTAAATTTAGGGTCAATCTCCTCGGAGATAGACCGTTCATCGTATATACGGACCGTGCGTCATTACGCACGGCCGTGAATAGCCCACACGTCTCGCAAAGAATGGCGAGGTGGCTACCCTTCTTCGCGGAGTATACTTTCTCCGCGAAAATAAACCAGGACGACTTAATGTCGTCGCTGATGCGTTATCACGCCGACCCGATTTCGAGTCAGCAGTACACTACAACAGTGAAATAAATCCCACTGTTGCAACACTCACAACGAGTGTTCCGTTATCAACCTTAGTTAATGACATAATAAAAGCCTACACATAAGATAAGGACCTTCTATGTTTGATGGATCAATTAATGAATCCATCCGATAAATCTTTAAAGATTTACCGGCATCCGATCGATCACAACATGCAACGGCTTTTTGTATTTCGCAGCCTTTGCCGGCGACACTCCACGTGTCGTCGTCCCAACTCAATGATTTTCGCTTGCGCATCATGTATGAGTTTCAGGATGCTCCAACAAGTGGGCATCGTGGACGTGAGAAGACTTACCCCACAGTAAGTCGCAACTTTTACTGGCCCCGCCAGTATCAATTTGTGCGCAAGTACATTCGTGCTTGCGAGGTATGTCAACGGGTGAAGTCTAGCACTTCATCGTGTACCTCTTCAACCTCTCCCACTTCCGGCAGAATGTTGGCAGTCCGTATCTATGGACTTCGTCTTCGGATTTTCCGAAGACGATCACAAAAACAATGGAATTCTTGTTTTTGTAGACACATTCAGCAAGATGGTACATCTTGCTGCAGTACCAGAGTCGATTACGGCTCCGGGTTGAGCCCGTGTCTATCGACACGGTATTCAAACTCCACGTTTACCCCGTGAATTGGTCTCGGATAGAGATCCACGATTCACGGCTGAGTTCTGGCAATCCGTGTTCCGATCTCTCGAAACACGGCTGACTATGTCAACATCCGATCACCCGGAAACGGATGGTCAAACAGAACGCGTAAATCGCATCCTTGAAGAGTACTTTGAGGTTACGTCCAATCGTATCCGAATTGGAGCGAGTTTTTACCGATGGTCGAATTCGCCATCAATAATTCGGTGCATGCGTCAACAACGCATACACCGATCTTCGTGAATGGCTTACGCCATCCTCGCATTCCCACCCAATCAGAGGAATCCCTTAGTTTAAGGGGGGGGGTGGATTCGCACGAGCAAAACCAATTCTGGCTCATGCTTATCACGCGTCGAAAATATCAACGACGCGAGTGATGTCGATGTCGATTTCTTCGACATCGAAGATGAGAAAGATCTCATGGCAGTGCGCACAAAGCGTACTGAAAAAGACAAAATAAATGAGTCAGCAGAGGAATTTCTGCTAACTCGAGAATCAGTATCCGTTTCGTACAGGATTCCATTGCTAACGCAGTGGACCGTCAGAAACGGCATGCAGACAAACATGGAAGAGCAAATGTTCATTCATTTAAAATTATTGATCTAGTGCTACTCTCTACGGTAAACCTACCTAAGCGTGTAATCACTAATGTGGGTAGCAGTAAACTACTAACCATGTTCATTGGACCTTTCTGTGTACTGCATCGCAGAGGCAATGCATACACAATAGAATTGCCACGTAGGATGCGAACGCATCCTACGTTTTACGTTGGTCGGCTCCGCCCGTACCATCACGCGGCTTCTTCCGAGGACGGATCTGACCGCCCTTTTTAAGAATCCCTAAAAGATTCTTGTGATCGCGAACCAGATTCTCATGTTGAGCCTGGAGTTTCTCATGCCGGTTCCGAATATCCTCGAAACTGCGATGAGCTGACGACAGCTCATCACGAGTAGCGTGATATTTCCGTTCGTACTCCAACATGGAGTACGCACTCTTCGAACGGTCTTCCAACCGCTCGATATGGTGATCCTGCACCGTCTGCTCCAACTAGCGACGCTTGCCGCGCTCGTTGTCAAGTCCCTCCTCCAAATCATGGAGGAAGTGATCGATTTTGTCGAGGTTATCCACCTTCACATGATAGCTGGGAGCCTCGTTCCGAGCTGGTTGCTGACGTTGAGGGCCTCGTCCGTCAGTATGACGAGACCCATCCGATGGTTCAGAAGGTCCATCTGAAAACACGCGCCCCTACCGCTTGTAAATCGACTGCAAAACGTCAATCGCATCCCGCGTCTCAATAGAGATGCGAGCCTTTCCCCAGGGCGAAGAAAGGGAATAGATATCCCCTTTTACCCTCTTCGAGTTGTCAGCACAACACGGACAGGGATCACCCCACGTGAGGCATGGAAGCCCAGCCTCACGTGACAACCGATGCAATTTATACTTTTCACCGGTTGGAGTTCTTTTCTCAAACTTAACGCGATTTGCGTAAAGTTTTTGAAGCCAGGCTTCCGTCCAATGTCTTTGACATTGCGAATGAACGCGCTCCAGGCTTGCATAAGCGATACTTTATCTCGCTTCTTGTTGCAACTAAACCATCGATGCTTAAGAAAAGCATCGAGATAAAAATCTTTCTCTGCGCGAAAGTTCTTCGCGCTGGGATCAAGGCCGTATAGCTTTGTCGCAATAAATAAGGGATATTTATTGTGAGGAGTAGTTTCTCCAGACAAGCTTGTAATTAGCCGTTCTGGCAAAAGCCCCGGCTTCTTTCAGGGGTGAGATGAGACATTTTATTGCCTTCACTCCCCTGAGTGGTACCCACTGAAGCAGGCGTTCCACAAGAACTTTTCTTACGATGGCTTACGCCACCGTCGTCACCTTGCACAGAATCAGTGCAGGTGACCGTATGGGAGATCGAACGGGCGATGAGGGATCATCCTCATCGTCGGATCCAAATAGACTATTTACTCATCTATCGAATGAGCCCTCTCATTCAAAGGCTCATAGTCAGCCGCCTGACGTATAATAGGCGACTATTCCATTCTCCTCGAGTCGGCCATTTCGTCCCGACTCGCATTTAAAGTCGACCTCCAAAGAGGGGTCGTATTCACGTGGTAAACCACCACGTGCATACGCAACATCTAGTGTTGCGCGAGAGGAAGATACTAGAGATAAGAGTGCGTCACCCGCGGCTGCGGTTCGTGCAGCCGAAGGCGCCGCACCATTCGCATACCGCATGGACTCGTTAACCATGTAATATAATTGAATATGATCGTTCTGACCAATCAACATCATTTTAATATTAATTGGTCACATAGTGACCACTCCATCCAATGACAGTCAGAGTGATTGTCGTTTAAGGGAGGGGTGATGTAACGGGGTGTATCGTTGCATGAAATTAACACTTAAAGGTTGTTAGTTAATATATTATCTAAAAGGTAGAGAATATTTGGAGAATATTACTTTACATGGTAATATTCTAAGGACTTATTTATTGGTAGATATAGACCATTATACTTACTTTCTCCCGGTCCAGTCAGCGCTTGACGCGCGCAATGATAAAGACAGATAAGACTTTAAGTACATATTTGTATTGGTTTATAATTAAGCTAGTATTAAGTAGATAGATAGAAGAACTTTTTTATATTTAATACAGTTGTCATTTAACCCTCGTTAGAGCGAGCGTTTAAAAGGGAAGACTTCCTCTGCACGTTCTAGTGTACGCGAAGTGACGTGAGGCACCACTCGCACTGAGGCAGTGCAAATTGGACTTGCACTGAAGCAGCACAAGTCGTAGTGCCCCGTTACACCTGGAAGCACTTGTAGTCCGTTCAAGGACCACAGTTCCTATCATCTAACATGAACATGTTAGATGGTAACGGAAACACGCATCACGTTTCGCGTGACAGCTACTCCTTTCTAAGTGACATAGAAAGGAGTGCGGTCGAACTAATGAGTTCGACCGTAGAGAACGATACCATCCTGGCCATGCTGGCCGGTTTGGACAGAGATACCCTCCATTTAGTCATCGCCAGGTTCATACAACATGAGCTTGACGAGGCGAAGGGGAAATTAGCCTTGCTTAATTAGCAAGGCTCTCAACAGGCAGAACTAGTGAGGTTACAACAGGTACAGACCTCTGAACCCGGATGACGCACACGCATCGTTCCAATTTAAAAGATCGACATCTCTAAGTATAAAGGAGTTCAAAAAGACCCCCTCTCAAGATGGTTTGCTGAGTTTGACGATACCTGCTATAAGGGCTTGTCATATCGTCGACGAGCAAATGCAAGTTGTAACGGGGCACTGCGACTTGTACTGCTTCAGTCCAAGTCCACTTCACACTGCTTCAGATGTGAGTGGTTCCTCTCGTTAGGTGACGTACACTGTACGTATAGAGGAATACTTCTCTGAAGGAAGTTAGCTTAAGAGTGTAAGATGAAAACTGTATTAATATAGTTAAGTGTCTTGTTAATCTATCTTTGTAAATGTTGTCTTAACTACGCAGGACACCGGAAAGGATGTGCTTCTGCGAGAGGCGTGACTCCTACACCTTCTACAGCTTCATCGAGATACTAAACATGTAAATGAATTCTTATCTATCTTATCTCGTAACTCTTTTTGATTACTTCTACAGCTGATTAGTCTGCGGAATAAATAGACATAATGGCCTATACCTATTTATGGATAAGAATTCAGGAAATTACTATTTAAATTAATTTCCTCCAAATATTATCTACCTTTTGGATAATATTAATTAACAATCTTTTATTTTTAATTTCATGTAACGATACACCCCGTTACACTTGATATGTACATACTCAAATTCTGATAAGTCACGCCTCGTAGTATTCTTTGATTTGTTTCGGGCATTGATTGGGCGACCACGGGTTTCAAAATTAATGGCTGGAGGCTTGGGCTTTACCAATTTGCTTTGCCAGTTCAAAAGTTGAGTAACTTGTGCAATGGTTTCAATATTTGCTGCTACTGGCAATAATTGCAAGCGCTTGCTAATGACTTCCCTTTGCATTTTGATGTCATTGTCAAAATTCTGGTCAGAAATTGAGCCTTTGGTTCTTTCCTTCCAATGGAGATGCCATTGTTCATAAAAATCATCTGCAGTTAGCATGCCGCTCTTATTCACAAGTTCCTGAACCATATGCATACAAGAGATTCCCATGATGCCGTTGCAAGGCTCAAGATTTCCCTATAACTTTTAAAACTCTGTTAGACATCTTTTCAGAGCAAATTTTAGATTTTTCCCGAGACCGAGGTAAAGACTGGGGGGTTGCCAAGCATATGGTGCATTTTATTTTCACTTTGCTTTGCTTCCATTACCTTCACCTGTTGTGATTTCAGGAAATGTATAAAATACAGGATTTGACTAACGAAATATGAATTTGTTTTGGCCTTTGCTTGGAAATAACATAAGAATTCAACAAACCTGATGTTTCACAGCAGTGTAAGCTTGTTAGATACAAAGAGCAGGTCCCCAGTTGACACTTGGAGAAATTTTCTGATGTATGCATGGGCCCCTTCATCCGTGATGTTGCCTTGTTGCCAAAATACGATCTTTTGAGGTCCAAGCATCTACGAATTGATCTTTGTAGGTGAGCCATGTTTTGGTAATATACCCAAGAATTTCAGGAAAGGCAAAAGAAAAGTTGCGAGTTTTCCAACTGTGATTGATACATTATCTTCCGATTTTGCGACCACAAATGCCTGCCACTTGCATAAAATTCCATTCCGCAAAAGGCCTGCGGGAAAGGGTCTTTTCCACTTAGCCAAAACGTTTTTGTTTATCTACCATCTGCACAGAAGGTTCACCGATATGGGAATATCTTGCCTACAGCTGCCATGAGTGTCAATTCACGGTCTGTGATGATAACCCTAGGTAAAGAAGTGTCTGGCCAGATGGTGATAAGTTTGGTCAAGGCCCACGTATAGCCCTTTTCTTTTTCATCTCGGAGAAAGCAAAAGTCCATTGTGAATTGAGAATTGAAGCTGGTAATGCCAACAAAATGCAGTTATGGAAGATGATATCTGTTTGTTTTGTAAGTGCAATCCATAAGGATTACATGATGATAGTGGTTCGCGAGTTAAGTGCTTGCTTCTGAGCAAAGAAATTAGCTGTGATCCTTTCATGGTCATCTAAAGCCGACAAATACATGGAATTGCTGTCTCTCAAATCATCAAGAAGTGTTTGTAGGGGTGTTCTTCCTGCTAATATCTCAGTTTGCACTTTGACTCGTTCACTGTAGATGGTTCGGAGACAAGCAAGTGATCCGCAGTTTGTTTTGCGTATTGTTGACCAAATCCCAAGTTGTTTAATACCAGCAAGAGTTATGTTCCTTACATCCTTTGCCTCCTCAAGCTAAAGCTTTCTGTGGGATGGGTGACCAGATGGATGAGAGGAAGGTTCATGATTATGCAGTGGATTTTCACCTTCAAATTCATTTCCTGTCTTTTTTTGAAAATTTTTCGGTAAGTAAGAATGGACAAACATTAAGTCTTGTTGTTCTATGCGTGGTTCGTAGTAGGGAATGTTTAGTTTGTTTAGTGAGACGTGTACTTTAAAAAAGGTAGTGAATATAACAACTTCGTGAATAATATTGGAATAAAAAAAAAACTTACATAGTAATATTCGGAAAGCTTATCCATTCGTACATATAGGCCAGTAAATCAAGTCAGCGCTGGACGAGCGCAAAGAGAGACAGATAAGACTATATACATGTTTTGTATTAGTACAAAATTTTTTTGTACTAAGTTAGTATTAAATAGATAGAAACAGAAGAGCTTAATTTTATTAAATTACATTATACTTTTAACCCTCTTTCAAGCAAGTGTTTTAATATAAGCTAGCAAAGAATCGACCGTAGATGACCCAACTGTGATAGCGCAATCACATTTAGAAGATGTTGAGGGAAAAAGTTCCCACGTACTTGAGATGAAACTCCCTAAATAGTGAATATTGAAGTGACTAGACTTTAGTATCCCGAGGGATTGATCCCTCGGCAGCGTGTGGATTAATCCCAGAAAGAAACCGAGACATTGAATGTATTGGGCAATGACGGACCAAGAGTAGGCGCTTATACTCTTAATCAGTACGCGCGCCTTCCGAAATTAACTTCGGAGATAACTCAATTACCAACCCTAGAACCTAAGCGGTTGCTGAGAGATCTACGAAGTGGTAAGATCAAGCAGATCTGCGTACTCGTCAATGAGGACAAATACGTAACTGATATTCGGTCAGCGGTATTTTTGCAGAGAACGAATGGGCTCTCATCAATTCGTCGATGGGCGAAAGTGTCCTCGATGTGAAGACTCGGATTGAGAGATATTCTACTCAATCCTGCGAGTCACTTAAGACAAATCCTTTTTACAAGGACTTGATTGAATTCATGAATTTTTTCCCTGAAGCAGTTCCATGCGAGTTGCCTAAGGATAAAGGCACTCGACATGACATCAAGCTCAAACCGGGCTCGAAGTACTGTGTCATGAAGCAGTGGCCACTGCCTCGTGAACAAATACTTGTGATCGATATATTCCTTAAGATCGATTAAAAGCGGGCCATGAAAGGGAGACAACCTCCACACATAACCCCCCCGTTCTTCTGTGTGCGGAGGCCACAGGAGGGTGGCGGATACTGCACGTATTCAACAAACTGAATGCTGCAACGGTACCGGCCCAAACGCCGATATATAGAAATACGTAATCATATATGGTATGTCTAAGAGTACGATCTTTTTGTCTATGGACCTGATGGATGGGTTCTATCAAATCCTTATGCGTGAACGGGACGCCCCGTACACAGCAGTGAGCACTCCCAGTCGGATGCTCTGGGAAAGGCTCGTGATGTCTCAGGAGCTTAGTAACGCCCCTGCAACATTAATGTGCGTAACGAATCTGTTAAGACCGGAGCGAGAATTCGCACCGAGTTATTTTGACAATGTATTCGACCATAGCCGGGCTATGGACGGGAAGACGGACGTGAAAGTTCATAAAAATCACGTTCGTCAAGCTCTTACACTTATGCGAAATCATAAGTTGTATGCAAATCTCAAGAAGTGTATATTCGCTGCAAGCGAAATACAACTTTTTGGGTGCATCGTCGGCAACCACGGCGTGCGCCTTGATCCCGAAAAGATCAAGGCAATCACCGACTGGCCAGTTCCAGTCGATGCCAAGGGACTTAGAAAGTTCCTTGGATTAGCGGCGTACTTGCACAAGTACTCCCGAAATTATGCAGAGATGACAGTTTTTTTCTCTCTTCTCTTGAAAAAGACGAAGAATAGTTATTGAGCGCTGATTGTCAGCGTTCGTTTGAAGTCATCAAGCAAAGCTTGATGCAATCGCCCATCGTGGCGATTGCAGATCAAGACAGACCATTCCATGTGGTCTGTGACGCCAGCGATTTCGCTATCGGCTGCGCGTTAATGCAATACGATACAGACGGCGCGGAGCGCGTCGTCTGTTACCAATCGCGCCCGCTGCAACCAGCTGAGCGCAATTACTCAGTGCATGATAAGGAACTTCTTGCGATGAAATATGCATTGGCTAAATTTAGGGTCTATCTCTTAGGAGATCGACCGCTCATCGTATATGCGGACCATGCGTCATTACGCACGGCCGTACAATCCCACACCTCTCGCAAAGATGGCGAGGTGTCTATCCTTCATCGCGGAGTATAATTTCTCCGTCGAATATAAATCAGGACGACTTAATGTCGTTTTTGATGCGTTATCACGCCGACCCAATTCGAGTCAGCAGTGCACTCCAACAGTGAAGATAATTCCACTGTTGCGATACTCACTACGAGTGTCTTAGTTGATGACGCAAAGAAAGCCTACAAAGAAGATAAGGACCTTCTATATTTTATGGACCAATAAATGAATCCATCCGATAAATCTTTTAAAGATTTACCGGCTTTATATCGATTGTTACCCGATCGATACACAACACGTAACGGCTTATTGTATTACACAGCCGTTACCGGCGACACCCCACGTGTCGTCGTCCCAACTCACAACGATTTGCGCTTGCGCATCATGTATGAGGGTCACGATGCTCCAACAAGTCGACATTGTGGACTGGAGAAGACTTATCTCACAGCAAGTCGCGACTTTTACTGGCCCCACCAGTATCAGTTCGTGCGCAAGTACATTCGTTCTTGCAGTGTATGTCAACGGGTGAAGCCTAGCCCTATATCCCGTGCACCTCTTCAACCTCTACCACTTCCGGCAGAGTGTTAGCAGTCCGTATAGATGGGCTTCGTCTTCGGATTTCACGAAGACGACCACAAAAACAATGGAATCTTTGTTTTTGTAGACAGAATCAGCAAAATGGTACATCTTGGTGCAATACCAGAGTCGATTACGGCTCCGGGTTGTGCCGTGTCTTTATCGACACGGTATTCAAACTCCACGGTTTACCTGTAAGCTGGTCTCGAAAAGAGATTCACAGTTGACGGCGGAGTTCTGGCAATCCGTGTTCCGATAGATCGGAACACGACTGGCTATGTTGACATCCGATCACCCAGAAACGGATGGTCAAACAGACCGCGTAAATCGCGTCCTTGAAGAGATACTTCGAGGTTTCGTCCAATCGTTTCCGAATTGGAGCGAGTTTTAACCGATGGTCGAATTCGCCATCAATAATTCGGTGCATGCGTCTACAACGCATACACCGTTCTTCGTGAATGGCTTACGCCATCCTCGCATACCCACCCAATTAGAGGGATATGGGGGGGACTCGAATGAGCAAAACCATTTCTGGCTCATGCTCATCACGCGTCGAAGATGCGAGTAATGTCGATGTCGAAGAAATCGACATCGAAGATGAGAATGATCTCATGATAGTACGCACAAAGCGTACTGAAAAAGACAAAAACAATTAGTCGGCAGAAGAATTTCTGCAGACTCGAGAATCAATAATACGTTTTGTTCAGGATTCTATTGCTAATGCAGTGGACCGACAGAAATAGAATGCAGACAGATATGAAGAAGCAAATGTTCATTCATTAAATATTAATAATCTAGTGCTACTCTCTACGGTAAACCTACCTAAGCGATAAAGTCACTAATGTAGGTAGCAGCAAACTACTACCCAAGTTCATTGGGCCTTTCCGTATACTGCATCGCGGAGGCAATGCGTACACAATAGAATTGCTAAGTAGGATGCAAACGCATCCTACGTTTTACGTTTGTCGGCCCCGTCCGTACCATCAGTACGCGGCTTCATCCGAGGACGGATTTGACCACCCTTTTCAAGAATCCCCAAAAGATTCTTGTGATCGCGAACCAGATCCTCATGTTGAACCTAAAGCTTCTCATGCCGGTTCCGAGTATCCTCGAAACTACGATGAGCTGACGTCAGCTCACCGCGAACAGCATGATATTCTTGTTCGTACTCCAACATGGAGTACGCACTCTTCGAACAGTCTTCCAACCACTTGATATGGTAAGCTAGCACCGTCTGCTCCAACGAGCGACGCTAGCCGCGCTCGTGGTCAAGTCCCTCCTCCAAATCATGGAGGAAGTGATCGATTTTGTCGATCCACGACATTAGATCCGACACACGGCTCGGATCTAATTTTACCTCTTCCACCACAACCATTGGTGGATTCCCACGGTGATCAACGTTTCCTTGTGGAACGTATCCAGAACCACCGGGATGTGAAGGGGCAGCGAACGAGTTATCTTGCTCGCTGGCTTGGTTATCCACCTTCACATGACAGCTGGGAGTCTCGTTCCCAGCTGGTTGCTGACATTGAGGGACTCGTCCGTCAGTATGACAAGACCCATCCAATGGTTCAGAAGGCCTATCGGAAAACACGCGCCCCAGGCGCCTGTAAATCGATTGCAAAACGTCAATCGCATCCCGCATCTCAATAGAGATGCGAGCCCTTCCCCAGGGATAAGAAAAGGAATAGACATCCCCTTTTACCCTCTTCGAGTTGTCAGCACAACACGGACAGGGATCACCCCACGTGAGGCATGGAAGCCCAGCCTCACGTGACAACCGATGCAATTTATACTTTTCACCGGTTGGAGTTCTTTTCTCAAACTTAACGCGATTTGCGTAAAGTTTTTGAAGCCAGGCTTCCGTCCAATGTCTTTGACATTGCGAATGAACGCGCTCCAGGCTTGCATAAGCGATACTTTATCTCGCTTCTTGTTGCAACTAAACCATCGATGCTTAAGAGAAGCATCGAGATAAAAATCTTCCTTTGCGCGAAAGTTCTTCGCGCTGGGATCAAGGCCGTGTAGCTTTGTCGCAATAAATAAGGGATATTTATTGTGAGGAGTAGTTTCTCCAGACAAGCTTGTAATTAGCCGTTCTGGTAAAAGCCCCGGCTTCTTTCAGGGGCGAGATTAGACATTTTAGTGCCTTCACTCCCCTGAGTGGTACCCACTGAAGAAGGCGTTCCACAAGAACTTTTCTTACGATGGCTTACGCCACCGTCGTCACCTTGCACATAATCAGTGCAGGTGACCGTATGGGAGATCGAACGGGCGATGAGGGATCATCGTCATCGTCGGATCCAAATAGACTATTTACTCGTCTATCGAATGAGCTCTCTCATTCAAAGGCTCATAGTCAGCCGCCTGACGTATAATAGGCGACTATTCCACTCTCCCCGAGTCGGCCATTTCGTCCCGACTCGCATTTAAAGTCGACCTCCAAAGAGGGGTCGTATTCACGTGGTAAACCACCACGTGCATACGCAACATCTAGTGTTGCGCGAGAGGAAGATACTAGAGATAAGAGTGCGTCACCCGCGGCTGCACGAACCGCAGCCGAAGGCGCCGCACTATTCGCATACCGCATGGACTCGTTAACCATGTAATATAATTGAATATGATCGTTCTGACCAATCAACATCATTTTATTATTAAGTGGTCACATAGTGACCACTCCATCCAATGACAGTCAGAGTGATTGTCGTTTAAGGGAGGGGTGATGTAACGGGGTGTATCGTTGCATGAAATTAACACTTAAAGGTTGTTGATTAATATATTATCTAAAAGGTAGATAATATTGGAGAACATTACTTTATAAAGTAAAGTTCAGAAATCTTATTCATAAATAGGTACAGGCCATTATATGTTTTTATCACGCAGACTAATCAACTGTAAACGTAAACAAAGAGAGTGCGACAGATAAGATTTCAATTGCATGTTAAGTATTAGTTTATAAAATTAAGTTAGCATTAACAGATACAAAGAAGAGATACTTAATCATATTAATACAGTTTTCATTTAACCCTCTTTAAGGTAGTTGTCTTAAAGAGAAGTCTTCCTCTGCACGTACTAGTGTACGTGAAGTGACGTAAGGCACCACTCGCAACTTAAGCAGTGCGAAGTGGACTTGTACTGAAGCAGTACAAGTCGTAGTGCCCCGTTACAACACAAACAGACGGGGAGGAAGGGTGTGTGGCTATATTAAAAGGGGGGGTCCCTTTACCGGTTCCTATATATTTTATGTAATCGCCTGCTACTTTCGAATACATTGGAAGTGATCATGCATGGACTTAGAGCAAACAATACATCTGGTGATAATTGTTGTAGGATAAAAAGCATTGGTAATTTGAAATTTATCGTACTTTTTATAATGCCTCTCTTTTGTTACTTGTAGGAACGTATACAACATTTGATCGCTTTGAGTGTATACCCAATACATTCAGATGAATGTTGTAGCGAAGCTACCTCGCTCCTAAAGTCAGAGGAAGACTTTCAGACTCAGAGAGTCACTTAGTTCCATTGAACTAATGGGTTTAACAACTCAGAGAGACGTACAAGCTATTAAAGCTTAAGGAATCCTAGTTAAAGGGATTCAGGGGTTCGTAGAATCAAGTGGCAACTAGTGCCCAAGAGGATATTCCTTAGAAAGGGTTCTATCTCTTACAGATCAATGGGCAAGCCTTAGGAAGGCACTTAACGCTCTAAGATCAAAAGGGGAACTGCACATTATTTAATTATTTAATCTAGAACATTACCCAGGCTAATTTAAAATAGATTTTGGCCGCCAGATATATATATCTGTGGGCGATAATATTTGTTACCCATGATTAATGTGATTTTAGTAATCAACTATTTAAGAATAGGGTAAAAGGGTATTTACCCATAAGTAAATGTACCACAACAACGGTTCTCCAACCGATGTGTGGCCCATTACAAATGTTGTCGTTATACCTGCATGGTAGACGGAACAATAAACTTACTTTTATCACATTAAAACAGTATCGTCAAGGTAAATACCACCTCTTTCAAGAAGCTAGATGTAGGGAGACTAAAAGTATATAATTTGTTGTCTTTTGTAATGTGTTACACTTCGGTATATTCCGTTTACATACTGGGTCATTTATCCTATTTATTAATATAGGTGGAATTATCAAAATTATATTAATCGTTAACTAACATGTGGCAGCCACCATATAGAGGTAGCCGAATTTACATTAACTTTACTGCAGTTTGGGATCTGAACGTTTTTAATATTTCTTTTGAAAATATTAATAACGTTCAGATCCCCTTTTTCTTAAGTGTCACGTGCCTTCCTGAGCCTGGCGCAGTGATCGAAAAGAGTTGGAAGGCTTCTAAATGCACATACTCTTGGTCACTAGTTGCCGTGTAATTATACGGTTCGTTAGTCCTTTGAACAGGAGAAGATAAGCTCTACGAGCTTATAAGACTTCTTAAGCTGTTAGATACTCTTGTTCTGTGAAACGAAGTGGTCATTCGAGACTACTATATGTCTTCCTCCTCCTAAGGATCTTGGTAGCTCCGCTACACTTGGTAGCACCTGTAGTCAAATTTACGCCTAAGTCTCACAGACAAATCCTTTATGAGGATCGACTTGCTGGCGAACCTATCAGAGGCTCATCGCTTAGAATTCGAGAAGCTGGAAGCTTTTAGTGGGAATAAGCAAATTGAATAAAATCAGTCACAGGGCCCAGAATCTCCATAAAGACCTTTGAGCCCACCCTGATTAGACAGGCTCATGACCACTAATAATATCAATGCCTTAATCGGTACATGCCCGTACCTATTGCAAGAGCCTAGGCTCTCATCCTGTCTTGCGCGTGGAACACGCTGTAGCTGCAACTATCCCGCGTCTTTGCCCCACCTAAGCATGCTTTCCGCGTGTTTTAAGTTACTTATTTTCCCGTCAAGGGAGAAAAGACCTAGCGGACCATGTTCATGAGTTTCAAACTCATATTGCTGCTATGCAGCTTGACTCGTTACCGCAGGCTGTTCTGGTCACCTTTCATATAAAAGGGTTTAGTATGGGTGTGATTCGAAGGGCACTTGCCGAGTCCACCCCAATATGTTTCAAGCTGCCGTTAATATTGCGTTAAGCACTGAGTTCAACTTATAGCCGCTGGCTTTGTTTCGCATGGATATATATTTGCTCGTCGAGCACACCTCATCCGTCGAATTGGTCGGAACCAAGGGACCTCAGCCTCACTGAGGGAGAAAAAGCAGAGCTTCCAGCTATATAACAGAAAAAAAGATGCGTAGATGTTTTATTTGCGGTAGCACGAGACACTTGCGCCCGGCGTATCCGTTGCGCAACCCGCTCTAAGCTCGAAATAGCAATATCCTCACATCATACGAGAAATCTGATACGGGTAAAAGCTGATAACACGTAGGGGTAAAATGCCGTACTGGAAAGGATTAAGCTTTGCTGAACTTCTTGAGGGCGGGTATAAACAGCTCCAGGGAGCTCGTTAATAATGGCATGAAACGTGACTACAAGCCTGCTTTTTAGTCGCAGAAGCGACTGTGAAGTGCTTCGATAAGCCATGGTTAGTCTTGATTGACTCAAGAGCGTCTTGCGATTATGCTCGACGTCGTTCTCTTGACGGAAGTAAGCGACATGCTGAGGCCATTTAAATGCATCTAGGTGATTCGATCAATGTTCTCTTAGCGACCGTGACTCGTGTCACCGTACCTATGATTTCGTTAAGCTTATGCCTAAAGTTTTAGGACTTTCACAATTTGACACCCTGTCTTTTCCTGAATTTGGATTCGAGCTCCTTGGTATGGCCTCGCTTGAACGCTATAAGCCATAATTCGATAAAAAAATGTCACACCTAAGTGCAACGCGCAGTGTTCCTAGCGAAGCTTCGGCAAGTCATGAACCTACCTTTGGTAGACGACAAAAGCGCTATTACTGACGAGAACCGTCAGTGCGCTGGACATTGGAATGTCGAAGCCGACTAACTTGTACTTCAATGTAAAAATATTAGTCTCGAGCGTCGCGAATTGACTTTTAGCTGAATGGCTCGTACCCGTTGAGCGATATTCGTAATGATAACGACTTTTTGAATGCTAGAATTGTGGGCCTAGGGCCGAGTTATCAGAGGTGCTATATCTCTGATGCAAGTTGAGTGGCGCGTATAGATCAACCGAGGAATGTCAATCGAGATGGCATTGTCAGTTGCGACACTATTGGCGATAAGCCAAGGCATCCCGGTGAGACCTGTTTAATGCACTTGGAGCGACACTTAACCATTTACTGGATAATGAGCTCCTGTTGAAAAACTCTTTATCAAGTGCCAGTTTGGACACTGGTTCTCGTATAAAGCAAAGTAAGGTTGAAGAACTTTTTAAAATGAGAACACGAATGTTCCGGCCTCTATGAGGTATATGGTCTCTTAACATATACAGCAGTCGGTTACTGCGAGACGCGAAGCATTTGTAATGTCACAGAGTATACTAGCGAACAGCTAGATACAGTTGCCAATGATGTAACTGGTAAGGTTTAGCCTTGAGGCTATCCCTCGTAACATGCTCTTTTAGAGTTAGACGAATTGTCCGTGAATGAGTTCTCTCAGGCCTTAGAACTTAGTGACTTATCTGACATGGTGGATATTCGACCAGGGACTGATTTAAAGCCATCGTTATTCGGGATGAAGCCGTCCTTCAGAACACGAAACCGGCATTAAGAGCGCGCATTGGATTCTTTATCCAGAATACTTTGAATCCGTTGTTTTCTTAGATTAAGAAATTCCATGACGTAATTCGTCATAATTCACCTTCTGTTTAACCCCATGATCTCCTAAACGTGACGTAGTTCCTGGAGCCAAATACTGTGTAACACGTGGTCTTTACCTACGGAGAAGTATAACGTCAGTGACAATTTCTTCCGTGCAAAGCACGCGGTTATAATGGTACATGAGGGTATATCTCCCCATTCGACACCGACGATTTGGGTCAAGAAGCCGAACTGTAAATGGCGCGATTTCTTCCGTGCAAAGCACGCGGTTATAATGGTACATGAGGGTAAATCTCCCCATTCGACACCGACTATTTGGGTCAAGAAGCGGAACTGTAAATGGCGCGTTGTGCAAGCTTATGATTGCTTAATGCTGCTGCCATATCAGATCAGACTCCCATTTCTAGAAAGAACATATTTTGAGCAATATGGTGAAATGTAAAATGTACAGTGCGCTCGACTTAGTCGATGATTATTATCAGGTGCTCATGTGAGGTAGTGACATCCCGCTTACAGCAGTTAAAATCCCAGCGGTATGGCTAACGATGCCCCAGGGGTTTTTCAATGCTTCGGCTTGTTTCTACCCTCTGGTGGTGCAGCTGTTCGGCCCTTATAAAGGTTCGGCATATCCAAATTTTGACGAAACATTTGTCCATAGTTGTGCGGAACAGGGTCGATCAGATATGGATTATCCCATCGACAGCTTATAAGCGTTGAAATAAGCTGTATGCCAACGCACCTAATAAATGCGTATTTAATGCGGACAAAATCTTCTTTATAGGGTGATTAATTGGGACGCGAGGCTTAAGAGTAGATCCTGCTAAGGTAAAAATCATAGTTGATTTGACAGCTCCTAAAACCCCAAAGGACTTACGTTAATGGCTTAGCCTTGTCGATCTAATGCATAAGTATAGCGAAAACTTTGCCGATAAGGCTCGGTCATTATTCGATCTTCTTAAGTAGGATGTGGATTGGTTTCGCTCGTCTATCATCGAAATTGACGCTTTTGAAGCGATCAAGTAAAATCTCATCCATGCCTCGATGTTGGCTCAGCTTGAACCTAATCGACCTGTCAGCGTCGACTGCAACGCATCTGACTTTGCGATAGGCAGTACTATGTTACGAACTGATGAGGATCGACGGAAACGCGTCATTGCGTTTGAGTATAGGCAGTTTAGAAGCTCAAACAGGATTTACCCAGTTCATGGCAGAAGCTACTTGCAATGAAGTGTGCTCTTGTCAAGTTCAGAATTCATCTGCTAGGGTCTAACTAAGCCTTTTGCGATCTCCACCGATCATGCGTCTTTGCACACCGCGACTCATTTGCTTCGCCTTTTGTCAAGGATGGCCCGATCGCTTCCATTTATGTGCGGAATATATCTTCAAAGTGAAGTATAAGCCTGGAAAACAAATTGCATTGGCTGAATCGCTGTCACGCAGACCTAATTGTGAGCTCGTTCGTGTTACTGTAGGTCTTTCCACGTCCACGCTGACCACTTATTGGTGTATCGTTGCACTCATATATGATGCGTAAATGCTAATCATTATGGGTGGGGATGATGACCCGAGGTGTCGCCAGAAATGGCTGTGTAGTGCAGTAATCTATTGTGTGTTGTGTATCGATCCTCAATAAATCGATACAATTTCGACAATCCTTTTAAGGATTGCTGTAATGGATTTAAAAAAAAATCGTCAACCCTTTAAGCGCCTTATCTTCTCGATAGGCTCTTCTAATGTTGTCAAGTAATCTTGACGACGGAACACTTATTCTTGCAACAGTGGATCATACTCACTGTTAATTGTTGCAAAATTGGGCTTATCCTCACTGTCGTTTTGCACTGCCGGCTCAGATTCGGGCCGGCGCGAAAGGGCATCAGCGACGACATTAACTTGTCCTGGTTAAAATTCCACGGAGAAGCTATACTCCGCGAAGAAAGACAACCATCTCGCTAATCTTGCGAGAGGTGTGGACTGTTTACGGCCGCGCCTAAAGACGCATGGTCCGTAAAGCAATAAACGATCTACCTTGACTCTAAACTTAGCTAGTGCATATCTCATGGCAAAGCGTTCGTTGTCATGCACTGGGTAATTGCTTTCAGCTGGTTGAAGCTAACGCGACGAATAGCGAACGTCGCGCTCTGCACCTTGTGTCATATTGCATTAACGAACAGCCGATTGCAAAAGCGCTGGGGACACACATCACATGAAATGGTCTGTCTTTGTCCGCAATCGCCAGGATTGGCGATTGCGTCACCCTTTGCTTGACACCCTCAAAGGAACGCTGACAATTAACGCTCCATGACCACTTTACATTTTTTCTTCAACAAAGAAGACAGATGTGCTGTCATTTCGGCATAATTGTGGGACTACTAGTGTAAGTATGCCGCTAAGCCGAGGAACTTTCGAGGTCGCTTTACACGACTAGCACAGGCCAGCTGGTGATCGCCTTGATCTTTTCCGGATCAGGGCGTACACTGTGTTAACCCACTATGCACCCAGAGAAGTGGCATTTCGCTTGCAGCGAATATAGACTTCTTGAGATTTTCATACAACTTGTGTTTACGCATAAGTGTTAGAACCTTTCGGACGTGGGGAAGATGCACTTCAACGTCCGACTTTCCTCTCATGGCTCTGCTATGAATGAAGTAATAATCAAAATAACTCGGTGCCAAATCTCGCACCGATCTCAACAGATTCGTTACACAACTGTATAATGTCGCAGGGCACCACTAAGTCCCTGCGGCATGACTAGCCATTCCCATAGCATACCGCTTGGGTTGCTTACTGCTGTAAACGGAATATCCTGATCACGCATCAGGATCTGATAGATTCCATCCATCAGAACCACTGATAAAAAGATAGTACTCTTTGAAATACCATCAATGATTACGTCTTTTCGTGATATCGGCGGTCAAGCCGGTACCGTTGGAGCGTTCAGTTTATTAAACGCATGCATATTCCGCCAATTTCCTGTTGCTTTAAGCACACTGAAGGTTGGAGAGCTATGTGAAGAGGTTGACCCCCTCACATGGCCCGTTGCTAAGCGATTGGCAAAGAGTTTGTCGATCGCTAATACTTGTTCACGAGGTAATGGCCATTGTTTCATGAGACAATATTTGAACCTGGAATTAGGTCGATTTCGTTGCGACTTTAGCAACTCGCACGGTACGGATTCAGAGAAGACATTAATTCTCCCCTGAATCCGCACTGTGCGAGTTGCTAAGGTCATATTAAATCCTTATATAAACGATTTGTCTTCAAAGACTTCCAGGATTGGGACATAAAATGTTCCATCCGAGTTTTTTCATCGAGGACACTTTCGTCCATCGATGAGCTGCTGAAAATTCGTTCTTTCTCAGGAAATACTATTGTCGACCGAATATTGGCCACAAACTTGTTATCTGCGACACGTGCGCAGATTTGCTTGACTTTGCCACCACGCAGACCACGCAAAAACCGTTTCGGTTTATGTTGGCAATTGAGTTATCTCCAAAGTTGACTTTGGAGACTCTATTAGATCCAGTGTATAAGCGCCTACACTTGATCCATTGTTTACTGACATATAATGTCTCAGTTTCCTTTTCAAGACTTATTTGCAAAGGTACCTGGAAACCTTTGATCACTGGTTTCTGGAGACTTATTCTTGCAGACTCTTGGGGACTTATTCCTTAAAGCTTTATTTATGGAGTATCCTCCCCAACTGCCTCTTGCTCTGGTTGCACAATCACAGCGAGATCCTCTGCGATCGACTCTTCAGTCGATCTAGGACTTTTGCACTGTCTCTTATAGACAGAGGGGTTATATTCTCTTGGGTTGCTTTTCTAGCAAGTATTCTTGTTTCGTAACACTTAATTTATTCGAGTGGCCGAACTTCAACGGTACATGTGCTTGAGCATAGCCGTCAGGATCCAACTCCACAGTGTGATAAGTATTCACACTGAGATCTTGTGCAGCCGCTCAAACGACCGAACCACAATAAACGAAAGACAGGCATCGTCATGGCTTGATGCTGCTAATTTATGCATGGCTCGGACTTTCTGAGCCATGGTAATCCTAGGATGACATAAAATTTGTCCTTTAAATCTAGTACGATAAAATCATCATCGTACTGTTTTCCCTTCAACGTGTTCTGAATCCAACTACACGTTTCTTTACTGTTACAGATGCGCCTGTTGCTAGACGCACTGTCATCCTCCTTAGAGGGATATCGCGCTTAATAAAATTAAGTCTGCGATCTTCTAGCGATTGGCGTCAACTAAAGTTGTTCGACGCCCCACAATCGACAAGAGACTTAAGTGGCAATTTGTTTGACACTGTTATTTTCAAGGCCTGGGGCAGTTACGCACAATGTTCGTGTGTGAGGAGCAACTTTCGTCAAAAGGCATGCAAATTCTTTTGACGTTGTCGGTCAGAAGGGCGCTCCGCACCTACTGACCCCCACCCCCGACCGTTTTCTGACGATCCGCCTCGCATTTGCGATTTCGCAACAGCGTCGGATCCGCATCCTCCGCTGTATCTAGCGGGTGGTCGATCTTTTTGCTTAGTGATTCTAGGCACTGGCCGTGGGGCAGTCCTCTCATAGGCGTAATGGCCCGTCTTTTGACTACGACATTTTTGTAATCGTTTGTTGCTAGAAGGAGCGAGATTTCTCGCTCTCTGCATATGAGAGATCGATGGGTTCTGGCCCTCCGTTATCTTGTCGACTCGGTGAACGATATGCAACAGAAAGGACGAAAGCCATTTTCAGGCTGAAGGTATCTTATTCCACTACAGAGATCGCTTGGTCAAGCGTCTCTGATCTAAGCCGGAACAGGTTGGTCTTGAAAGGACCGTCTGTGAGAACCTTGATGGATACAATAACCTGTGTGTATTCATCAATCCCATGATCCACGATACAACTGACCAGGTATCGTGTATGTTGGGAATAAGCGTGTAGATCACGCTTGCCCTGCTTCAAATTCAGGAGCTCGACTCGTGCCCTGGATTCGTCACCTGACGGCCCAAATGTTTGCCTGAGCCGTGAAGCTTGAGCTCCAAACCCCAAGATTTGGCACGTCCGGATAAGTTGGAGATGCCAAATTTCACTTTTGTCGCATGATCCCTAATACGGCGATCATCAATGGCGTCGTCTAATTCGACAAACCATCTTACAAAAGAGTCGCCTTCGACTGCCTTAGACTTAGAGATTTCGAACTTTATGCTTTCGAGTCGATGCGGAAGCGTTGGCCCGCTAGCAGCATTTACATGCTGCTGTCTCGACAGTTCCAATTGTTGACCACCTTGTTCTCTCAGCACATCCGCGTGTTGAGAGCCTTGCTGGTGAAGCAAGGCTACTTTCTCTCGGGCCGCGTCGCGTTGTGTCGTATGAACTCGGCTATGGCCGCATGCTGTTCATCTCTTCCCAGAGTGTACATCATGGCACCAACGGCTGGCCCGCCTACTACCGAACTCATCCGTTCGATCGCTCTCCATTCAAGGCAAGGTCACTCAAATGAGTAAACCTTTCACGCGTCGCGTGATAGAATTCTTGAGGGGCTGGAAAGCTCGCTCCTTCTTCATCCAATATGTCCATGTAGGATGATACGTGCGTAGGTCGTTGAATGGGCTACGAAGTGCTACCAGGTGTAACGGGGCACCTTTCAAAAGCACTCATCATTACTAGTTTTTTTTAGCCTTACACTGATACAGTGTAGGTTAGTTGCCTCGAAATTTCACGTTCACAAGATTTTCAAAGAGAGGTTTCGAAGTAGCTAAAAAACTTTAGCTATCAAAGATTATTGAAAGGATTATAATTAGGGAAAATAAACTGTATTTATTCATTTAGTTTCCTACGTAACGATCTTCTATCTACTACTAAATCTATTATAGTATTGACAATCAAAGTATGGCGCCTCCTTGCGCACCGCAAATTCGTGTCCTATAACGATTGGCGGGGTCGATTTCGACTAAAATCAACCAATCAACTAGAGCTAATGTCTTATTGCATCAATATTACCAAATTTGGTAATATTAAAACTATATGGGCCAAAAATAAAAACGATATTAATTTCGTACTTCATTATTTATTTGCTCTCATAGGAAAGAATATTTGTTAATCTTGTTATAGGAAATAATACTTATGTAACGGGACACCCCGTTACAAGTGTAGGTTGGCTAGCTCTAGCGAAAGGTGCTTCGTTGCTCTAGTTAAAACTTGCTTTCTTTTTCTTCATCGTTTACAGAAGCCAACGCTAGTGCTGAGCATGCAAATTTTGTAAGACACGGCCGTCAATTCGTCAATTATGATATCACGTCTTTAAAATAAATTCATCAATACCTCTCAAGTGACTATATTCGAAGGTAGCTAGTTGCAGTGGCGTGAAAGGAAAAAATATATATTAATCAGCACTTCAAATGTCGTTTGCATTTTTTAGTTGAATGTTCTTATTGTGAACGGCAATTCTAATGAAAATGGCTCATCCGACAGCGACTTTATTAATGCGAGATCGGAACAAAACTTTTTATAGGCTTGCCATTCGAGGGCGGTCCATACGGCCATTTCCGCCCGCAGAACATGAATGATTTCTTTCCGACTTTTACACTGTATGTCTCAGCTTCTATGTAATGGGGTGTCCCATTACATAAATATTATTGCCTAAAAGAGGAAATAAACAAAAAATACAAAATTAGTATCTTTTTAATTTTTACGTAATAGTTCCAATATTATCAAATTTGGTAAAGTTGACACAAGAAGACATCAGTTCTATTGGTGAATTATTTAAGTTTAAATCAACCCCGCCAATCGTTATAAGACACGATTGTGCGGTGCGCAAGTAGGCGCCATACATAGTAAGTTATTATTACATTAAGTCAGTAGTAGATAGAACATTGTTACGTACGAACTTAATAGTATCATACAGTTTTAGTATTTCCTATTCTAAAGCCTTCGAACTAACCTTTGGTAGCGAAGACTACTTAGCTACCTGTAATCTTCTTCTACACATCGTGTACGTTAAGCAGCCGAGCATCCAACATTCACTGTAATCAGTGAAGTTTGTCAAGCACTTTTAACACTACTAGCAAAGGTGCCCCGTTACACCTGGTAGCACTTCGTATTCCGTTCAATGGCACACGCAGTCCATTCAACATGGACATGTGGATGAAGAAGGAGGAAGCTTTCAAGCTCTCAAGAAGGCTATCACGTAACGCGTGAAAGGTTTACTTATTTAAGTGACATTGAATGGAGAGCGATCAAACGGATAAGTTCGGTCGTTGGCGGGCCAGCCATTAGCGCAATTCTGTTCGCTGCGCCAAGAGACGAGCAACATGCGACTATGGCCGAGTTCATTCAACATGAACTCGACGCGGCCCAAGAGAGAGTAGCCTTGCTTCACCAGCAAGGCTCTCACACGCGGATGTGTTGAGAGAACAGGGTGCTCAACAATTACACCGGCAGCATTCACGTGTTGCTAGCGCGCCGACGCTTCCAGTCGATCCGAAAGCTTAAAGATATAAATCGCTAAGTGTAAGGCAGCCGGAGGCGACTCCCTTTTAAGATGGTTCGTCGAATAAGATGACGCCTTTGATGCTCGCCGTATTAATGATGATGCGACGGAAGTGAAATTTGGCATGTCCAACTTAGCCGGACGTGCCAAATCTTGGGTCTTAAGCTCAAAATTGACAACTCATTCGTTTTTGGGTCGTATGAGGTCTTAAAGACGCGGCTCAGGCAAACATTTGAGTCACCACGCGCTGAATTGGGCTCGAGCTGAGTTCAGCAAGGCAAGCGTGACCTTCACGCTTATGCTCGGCATACACGATAACAAGTCAGTTGTATCGTTAGTAGTTCGATGTGACACAGGTACCTGTGTTCAATAAAAGTCTTGTAGACGGTAATGTCAACACCCACCTGTTCCGGCTTGAACTAGAGTCGCTCGACCAAGCGATCTCGATTGCGGAACAGGGAATTTCAGTCTAAAACATGCTCTTGTCCACTCAGGAGCTTATCGACTCCGAAACGACAAAAAAACGGAGGTCCAAAATCTTTAAACCTCTCACATGGAGAGAGCGAGAATCCTCGCTCTTCAAATTGCAAACATTACAAAAGACGGACCACGAAGCCTATGAGTGTACTGCCCCACAGCCAGTGCCAAGAATAGCTGAGCAAAAAGATCGACCTCCCGCGAGATACAGCGGAGGTCGCGGATCCGACGCTGTTGCGAAATCGCAACGGCGAGGCGGAACGTCAAAAAAAACGGTCGGGGTCAGTAGGTGCGGAGCGCCCTACTGATCCGGCAACGTCAACAGATTTTGCAGGCTTTTTGACGAAAGTTGCTCCTCACACACAAACATTGTGTGTAACTGCCCCAGGAGATGAGGATTACCTCATCACTTGAAAATAAGTGTCAAATAAATTGCCAGTTAAGTCCCTAGTCGGTTTTGGGGCGTCGAACAACTTTAGTATACGCCAATCGAAAGAAGATTGCAGGCTCAAGTTCATTGAGCGCGATATACTTTTAACGAGGATGGCAGTGCGCCTAGCGACAGGCGCATCTGTAACAGAAAAGTAACGTGTTGTTGGTATTATTACACGTTAAAGGGTATTTGATTTGGATGACAAATTTGATGGCATCCTTGATTACCATGGCTCAGAAAGTACGAGCCTTGTATAAATTGGCAGCATCAAGCCATGACGATGCCTGTCTCTCGTTCGTCAGATGGTCATCTAATGAACGTGTTGGAGCGTTAACAATCGTGTGGATGTCCTACGAGTGAGTATGATGGTCTCAATTGTGGATCGGTCGTTAGCATGACTGCACAAGACCTCAGTGTGAATACACAACACATTAAGGAGTTTGATCCCGACGGCTGTGCACAGCACAGGCAGCGTCGAAGGTTCACCATTGTGATGTGGACGTAGTTACCGACGGCTGAGCACAAGAAAAGGCAGCGTCGAAGTTCGGCCACTCGAAAAAGTTGAGTGCACGAAACAAGGATGCTTGCTAGAAAAGCAACATTCAAGAAAATATAAAACCCCTGTCTATAAGAGACAGTGCGAAAATCCTAAATCGACTGGAGAGTCGATCGCAGAGGATCTCGCTGTGATTCCGCAACCACAGCAAGAGGCAGTTCGGGAGGATACTCCACAAATAAAACTTTTGGAAATAAGTCCTCAATAATCTGCGGGAATAAGTCTCCGGAAATCTGTGGTCAAAGGTTTTCAGGTACCTTTGCAAATCAGTCTTGAAGAGGAAACTGATACATTATATGTCAGTAAACAATGGATCAAGTGTAGGCGCTTATATTTGATTCGATAACGCCTCTGGAGTTAACTTCGGAGATAATACAATTACCAACGCTTGAACCGAAGCGGTTTTTGCGTGATCTGCGTGGTGGCAAAGTCAAGCAAATCTGCGCACTTGTCACAGATGACAAGTACGTGGCCGTTATCGGTTGGCAATAGTATTTCCTGAAAACGAACGGGTAATTAGCAGCTCATTGATAGACAAAAGAGTCCTCGATGAGAAAACTCGGATGGAACATTTTACATCCCAATCCTGGGAGTCTTTGAAGACAATCCCTTTATATCTGGATTGATCGAATTCAAGATGTTTACTCTGGACCGTACCGTGCAAGTTCTAAGGTTGCAACGAAATCGACCTAATTCCAGGTTCAAATACTGTGTCATGAATATATCTGGATTGATCGAATTCAAGATGTATACTCTGAATCCGTACCGTGCGAGTTGCTAAGGTCGCAACGAAATCGACCAAATTCCAGGCTTAAATACTGTGTCATGAGTTGATGAGTCGCTAATACTTGTTCACGAGGCAATAGCAATGGCTATTGCCTCGTGAACAAGTATTAGCGATCGACAAACTCTTTGCCAATCGCTTAGCAACGGGCCGTGTGAGGGAGTCAACCTCTTCACATAGCTCTCCAACCTTCTGTGTGCTTAAAGCAACAGGAAATTGGCGGGATATGCATGCGTTTAATAAACTGAACGCTCCAACGGTACCGGCTTAAACGCCGATATCACGAACATACGTTTTCATTGATGGTATTTCAAAGAATACTGTCTTTTCATCAGTGGATCTGATGGATGGATTCTATCAGATCCTGATGCGTGATCAGGATATCCCGTTTACAGCAGTAAGCACCCCAAGCTGTATGCTATAAGAGTGGCTAGTGGTGCCACAGGGACTTAGTGATGCCCCTGCGACATTATACAGTTGTGTAACGAATCTGTTGAGATCGGTGCGAGATTTGGCACCGAGTTATTTGATTATTTCTTCATTCATAGCAGAGCCATGAGAGGAAAGTCGGACGTTGAAGTGCATCTTCCCCACGTCCGAAAGGTTCTTACTCTTATGCGTAAACAAGTTGTATGTAAATCTCAAAAAGTCAATATTCGCTGAAAGCGAAATGCCACTTCTCTGGGTGCATAGTGGGTTAACACAGTGTACGCCCTGATCCGGAATATATCAAGGCGATCACCAGCTGGCCTGTGCTAGTCGTGTAAAGCGACCTCGAAAGTGTCTCGGCTTAGCGGCATACTTACACTAGTAGTCCCACAATTATGCTGAAATGACAGCACATCTGTCTTCTTTGTTGAAGAAAAAAAATGTAAAGTGGTCATGGAGCGTAATTGTCAGCGTTCCTTTGAGGGTGTCAAGGAAAGGGTGACGCAATCGCCAATCCTGGCGATTGCGGACAAAGACAGACCATTTCATGTGATGTGTGTCCCCAGGGCTTTGCAATCGGCTGTTCGTTAATGCAATGTGACACACACGGTGCAGAGCGCGACGTTCGCTATCAGTCGCATTAGCTTCAACCAGCTGAACGCAATTCCCCAGTGCATGACAGGAAACTCCTTGCTATGATATGTGCACTGGCTAAGTTTGAGTCTATCGCTTATGTGCCGCTTATGGACGGTTCAGTATTTACGATCCATACGTCTTCACGCACGCCATTTCAGTCCACACCTCTCGAGAAGAATGACGAGGTAATATCCTTCTTCGCAGATTATAACTTCCGTATAACTTCTGTCGACTATTAGCCTGGGTAACCTAATGTCGTCGCTGATGCACTTTCGTGCCGGCCTCATTTTGAGCCAGCTGCGCCTATCACAAGTAGAAATCAGCCCACTGTTGAAAAACGTTTTTCGAGTGGTCAGTCGTCAACAGTGCTTGACGACGTTAGAGGAGCCTATAGAGAAGACAAGGCTCATAAAAATTAGTGGATTCCTCAGAAATCTATCAAACAATCCTTAAAACGATTGTCGAAATTGTTTCGATCTAATGAAGATCGATACAAGACAGGAGACGGGCCTCCGTATTTTTCAGCCATTGCCGGCGACACATCTCTTCTCGTCGTACTTACTCACTATGATTTGCTCTTGAAAATTATGTATGAGTGTCACAAATGCACCAATAAGTGGGCATTGTGGACGTGAGAAGACTCACATCACAGTAAGTCGAGACTTTTACTGGCCTTGCCAATATGAGATGTGCGCAAGTACATGCGAGGTTTGTTAAAGGTGAATTCTAGCCCTTTATCCTGTGCTCCGTAACAACTTCTGCCTGTTCCAGCAGGTATTTGAGATCCCCGGTTCACGGCGGCGTTTTGGCAATATGTGTCCCGTTCATTCGGAACACGATTCAAGATGTCAACATCTGACCAACCTGAAACCGATAGTCAATCAGATGCTGCAAATCGTGTCTTTAAGAGATACTCCGAAGATTCGTCCACTTGTTTACGCATTAGAGTGAGATGTGCCGATGGTAGAAGTTGATACCAACACCTCGGTGCATGCGTCAACCAAACATACACGTCTTTCGTGAATGGCTTCAGCGGTCCACACATGCATTCCCACCTTTTGAATGTCTGTCTCTAGTTAAGGGCGCTCGAGCAATGACCGATCTGACTCCTGCTCATCAAACATTGACTCGACATTCAATGCGAAGGATACCGATGTTTATCTAATCAATACTGAATAAGACAACCCAGCGATAGCAATGAGGCTATTGTTGACTATGATAATCAGGAGGCTGATATATTTAGCATCGTCGATGACATCACCAGTGAGAGCAATGACGCTCCAATTATAGAGAAGAATGACGTATTCGCAGCGCACACCGGACGCACCGAATACAAAACAAAACCGAGTCAGCAGGTGAATTCCTGTTGTCTCGAGAAATAGTTGTCCACTTCGTGCTCGATTTCATCGCTGATGCGGTGGATCGACAGAAAACGAAACGCTGATCAAAATGAAAGAGCAAATGCTCATTTTATCAGGTTAACGACCTAGGCCTTCTTTCTACGGTAATTCTACCTATACATTTTAGTGACAAATGTGAGCAGCTATATAATACTGCCCAACAATATCGGTCCGTGTCATGTAATGCACCGTCAAGCAATGCACACACGATCGAGCTGTCTCGTAGGATGCCCACGCATTCTACGTCTTTGTTGGACGTCTCCGCTCGAACTATCAGTACGAGGCTTCTTCGGGTGAAAATCCCCCCCCGCGTTCCAAAACATCTCACAGTGACTAGTGCTCCTGGCTTTGACGTTTCACTTCATCCTTAAATAAGCAATTACTTGACGAGCTGTCGCCAGCTTATTCCGAAGGCTTTCAAGCGCTCGTTAGTTCTCCGATCGGGCGCCGCATTTTCCGCTCGGTTATCTGACCATCAACGCAAAGACGTTGGATCGTCGATGACAAGTCGTGACGACGGTCACGCTCATGATCCACACACCCCTGCAAGCCGCGAGTGCGTGCTTGCAATCATGTCGACAAACAGGCGGGCTCGACAAATAAGCTGGATTTAATTTATCCTCCTCCTCCACATCCATTGACGGACTCGAATGATGAAAAGCGATACTCGTGGTGCGCTTTTTGAATCACTTTGATGTGAGAGAGGTTCAAAAAAACTATCTCGTTCCCTGGCGGGTATCCACCAGCCCATTATGGCTGGGAGCCTCTGTCCGAACTGAACATAGAAGTTCCGGGTATCGTCGATTAGCTTGCAGAGACCCATTCCTTTGTCAGCTAGGACCTCAAATAAAGAGAGCTTTGCGAGTACGTAAAGACAGTGCAAATTATCAGTCCCTTCTCGCATCTCATAAGAGAAGCGCGCCGTCTAATGGGGACCCTTTAAAGGGTACACCTGCATGAACTGCGTCATTGCAGCAGCAAATAGCATGTGAATCCCCACGAGAGGCAAGAAAATACCCGGCTTCGACAAAACGGTGCAACTTATACCGTGTACCGATTATGAATCTCTTTTCAAAGCGGCCAAGTACAGTAACAATTTTGTCTAGCCAGTCCTTAAGGCTCACGCTTGATACGTTTTCTAGAAATACATCCCAAGCTGAGAATAAGGCACTCAATCCTCGGGACGCTTGCGAGTGTATCATTGATGTCGATAAAAAAGCATCGATGAAGAACTCGTGTTCGTCCTCGCAAGGGTTGGAAAGCCTTGATAAGTCGGAATTTGTATCGATCGGTTGTCTCTCCAGACCAACGAATGAAGTTAGTCGAGCCAACACTCCATCCGAAGAGGTCCTTACGATCACTTCGTTCCTGGTGATGCACAATAGCATCACCAGATAAAAATCACCATTTTCGGAGTCATTACAAGATGACTTCTCATCATATCGGTCGGACAGACCGAACATTTGCTCGAAGTATTCATCATTCGAATCGCCAGAACCCTCTGGTTTGGCGATAACGGCCCAGAGAGATCCGGAGGCCTTTACAGATGTTTTTGAGTCGGACAAGATCCGATTTCTTATAAAATACAACATACTGAGTTACAGGCGAATTGTCACTCTTGAGCGTCTGCTTGTTTGATTCTTTAAGTAGCTGCGCCTAGTCGTGCAGCTGCTAGGTTGGTCACCTTAAAGGTGCACCGCATGGGCTTGTTAACCGTGCGATGAGTTTGTTGGAAAAAATGAGTTTACAAGGCCAACAAGTGCTCCCTGTCGTGCAGAGACACAATAGTACTCTCTGTCAGAAAAAAACAGTCACAAGTGATTATTGGTCAAGCCCCCTCCATGCAAGATGAACGGGGTAGATCGTTTCATAAATATCTATAACGTATAAGAGGAATAATAAAGAAGAAGTACTATCTCAATTCTATAGGTCCTGTAATCAATATTACCTTATATGGTATAATAGTGACAGTCTTAGGACAGTTCTATTTATTGGTTAATTTAAACTTTCTAAAATAACCCCGCCAATTGCCGCTAGACGCGCAAATGGGCGGTGAACAATGGTCAATATACATATGTTTATTATTAAAGAGACGTGAATCTTCCATCAATTTTGTAGCAAATCCTCTCAGTTTGATATGATTGGCTATTTGCTTCTATAGTGCTAATGTGGTTTTGGTCACTTTCTTGGTCACATCTAGTGCATGTGCTCATATTTACAAAGAGCAAGAGGGCACATTTCATGAGGTTGAGGAAGTGCGGCAACAGGACCCACGGGACTTCGAGGACCCAGTTTACAGAATATAATGTTCTTTTGTCAGGAATAGCCAATTCCGTAAATTATTAGGACTCAGTTTACGAATAAAATATTTTGTGTCGTGAACGAGTCGTAAACCAGTGAATAGTCGAATAAGAAAGGTCACAAAAGAACGAGCGCGAACTGGACTGAATGATTGCAAACTGAGCACAAAATAGCTGACGTCGAATGGCAGCGAGCGGGCAGTAGATTAACGGTAACCTATATTTAGTTTGTAACGGGGCACTTTAGCTAGTCGTGTTAACAGTACTAGACAACCGTCACTGATTACAGTGAAGGTGGGGTGGTTCGGTTACTTCACGTACTCGATGTGCAGAAAAAGAATACATAGCCTTAGCTACCAAAGGTTCGCTCTAAGGCTTTAGAATCGGAAACGTAAATCTGTATTATTATATTCAGTTCGTACGTAACGATATTCTATTAACTACTGACTTTGTTATATTATAACTTACAATGTATGGCGCCTACTTGCGCACCGCACAATCGTGTCTTATAACGATTGGCGTGGTAAATTTAAACTTAAAATTCAATCAATACAACTTAATGTCTTATTGCGTCAATATTACGAAATTTGGTAATATTGGAACTATTAAGTCAAATTAAAAAGATGGAAATAATATTTATGTAACGGGACACCCCGTTACATCACCTTCCCTAAACCAACAGTCATAATAGTGACTGATGTAAAGTGACAGGAAAATATTATTATGTCTTTCTTTATAGTTTTGTATTGTTGTTTTTTGTAAAAAATCTAATTTTTGTCGCATTAATGATCTTTGTCCAGAAATCAATTCGTTTGCCCATGGTTATCAACAATTCTGTGCGCGTAGCCCGTGAGGCCGCGAAGCTGGTAGCTGCACGGATTAGTGCAGCTGTTGATAAGGCAAATGTTTTGTAGACGCTAATGCGTCTACAATGGGGAATAAGTCACCTACTCATTGCAAGTGACGGTGACAAGTCACCTGCTACACCAATTGTAGGTGACTGGTCCAAGTCACCGTCATCGCTCGACTCAGTGGCTACTGAGAAGACCGCCGGATCACCCGTGGCAAGTCCGTTAAACCTTTGAATTTCAACGTGACAATTAGAGAGGTTATGACGAGGTTCTTCGACTCGTCGGGCCTCTTTAGTGGGGAGTCATCTAATGATGGGTCCATGGTCGACGATCCCTCTATTGACGTTAGCGTGCGTCACCAGAAATGAAGTGATCGTGAGGGGAAGAATGCTGCTAGTGGTGCTAGTTTGCATTACCAGAAAAGGAGTGATTCTAAAGATCGCTCCGAGAGCCATGTTAGCGTTAAGATTAACATGAGCCAACGGGAAGGGACCGTATTGTTTTGCGGTTCGCTCCCGTGAAGAAGCCTTGGTCAGCCTCTAAGGGTAACCAGTATGAACAACGATCGATTTCATATTTTCGAAGCGCTCACGAAAAGCAACCAGCTTGTCAAGCCAGACCTCACGATCTATGCTTTGCACATTCTGTACAAATGCTGCCCAAGCTTGGAACAAAGGTTTGACATCATTTGCCCGCTTACAAGTGTACTACCGATACCGAAATGTTTTTTTGATGAAGAATTCCATTTAATCCTCACCAGCCTCGCGGAGCCTGGTGAGTCGAACAACGGAATAGTCGGTGCACGCTACAAGCTGCACCCTTTTTTTTAGAGTGGCAGGGATACGTTGCCTCTCGTGGGAAGTCTCATATCCATGCTGATATAAGGGCACAGCTCGTGCCCCTAAGGAAGCATACTCCCACAAAGATCCTCACTGGAGGACGCTCATCTCTTGTTAGATGCGCGTAAGGATTGAAAATGTCCAATCCTTTTACGAGCGCGGGAAGTGCTCGTTCTCTGATGGACCCTCTGTCGAGGAGGATGGGTTTCGTCGTACTGTCGAACAAGACCCGGAACATCCAATTATTTGAGCACCCGCTGTCGCTTTCTGCGAAAGAAAAGACCTTATCCCCTATCCAAACGATTTTTGCTTTGAAGGATCGTAAGGGCAATAAACTTGACTCGCACCAATAGTTCTTTACTGCATTTGCGGAACAGGCTCAGCCGAAGTTCACAGCACTGATGGATGTTGCCACTATGCTTAACAAGTAAACAATCTATCAGCTGCTCTCGGTATTTGAGCGCAACAATCAGATTAGAGGAGCCTTCGGACAAATCGAGGTCGAGTAACCCCTTCAGAGTTTAGGCAATTGGATTATTCCTGCTCAGAATTTAAGTAAAAAAATCCAATACCTTAGAAATCAGCAGAAAGCTGTTTCGGCTTCTTCCTGTTGATTTTTCGGTCTACCGATTCGAAGAGATTAGCAGAACTCCACTAAAAGCGTACTCTAAGACGCTTCACACTGAACTGGGCGCCTTTGTGCCATTCGGTGGGAACACGTACCTTGCAGAGGACAGAATTTTTACATTCGAAGTTATGGCACGGGAGAACTGCAAATGGACGTTGCATTATGAAAAGGGTGCTGTGGCTCGAACTGATGTACCACAAGACCTTATTGCGTCGATTTCACAGCGCAGGCGCTGGCCACACCAGTATGATTTCGTCTGCAAGTACATACGTGCTTGCGAAGTTTGTCAAAGGGTGAACCAGTGCTTCATCCCGTGCTCCGTTACAACCTGTGCCTGTTCCGGCAGAATGCTAATAGTCTGTATCCATGGACTTCGGCTTCGGATTTCTCGACGAGGAATATAAGAACAATGGTATTCTTCTTTTCGTTGAACATTTCAGCAAAATGGTACATCTTGCTACATCCCTGGCGTCATCTCAGCCAAAGGCTGTGCTCGTGAGTTTGTTGACAAGATATTTCAACTCCATAGATTACCCCGTGAACTTGGCTGAGATCGAGACCATAAATGCATGGCAGCGTTTTGGCAATCTGTGTTCAAATCAGTCGAAAATGTTAACTTTTGATTATGTGGTTAGACAGAACGTGCAAATCTTATCCTCGAAGAGATACTCCGTGGATACGTCCACTCTTTTACAAGCTGGAGCGAGTTCTTGCCGATGGTAGAATTTACCATCGACAATATTTGCATGCTTCTACAAAGCATACACCTTTCTCGTGAATAACTTACGCCACCCACGTATATCCACCTTGTTTGAGAGTAACACTTGAAGGGGGGAGGGAATCACTCGAGCAAAGAACAATCAAGCTCTTGCTCATCATGCATCAACTCTACGTTCGATGCGAAGGATACCATTGTTGATTTAATCGACATTGAAAAGGACAAACTCAGCAATAGCGATAGTGCAAATACTGACTTTGATAACGCATCAACGAATACAATAATATTTGTGAGAACAATAATGCTCTCACTAATGAGGAGAACGACATCTCTGCAGTGCGCACCGATCGCACTGAAGACAAAAACAAAACCGAGTCGGCAGGTGATTCCTACTGGCCAGAGAAGCAGTGGTCCGTTTCGTATAGAATTCCATCACTTATGCAGTGGACCTACAGAAACGGAGCTCTGACGTAATGGAAGAGTAAAGATACTTTCATTTAAAATTAGTGACCTAGTCCTACTGTCTACAGTAAACCTACCAAAAGATGTCGTGACGAAAATATATTACTGCCCAAGTATATCGGCCCGTTTCGTGTACTATAGTACATCGCCAAGGCAATGCGTACACGATCGAGCTGCCTCGTAAGATGCCAACACATCCCTACGTTTGATGTCAGGCGTCTTCGCCCGCTCCATCCGTACGAGGTTTCTTCCGCTTTCAAATTGAAACTGGCACGGTATAGGGCATCCACCAAAGCCCAATGGTCCCGAGCCAACGCCTGCTGGACATTATCAACCATCATCGCTAATCCCCGGCGACGGATCGCTCGTCATTTATGTCCTCCCTCAAATTGTGAAGGACGTGATCCAAATCGCGATATTGATTTGGGTCTGTCAAACGAGATGAACCCGATTGTTATTCACCGCCACATCCCTTGATTGATTCGAGTGATGAGAAGCGTTTTCTCGTTGTACACCTCTCGAGCCACCGCGAGGTGGAAGGGGTTCGAACGAGCAATCTCGTTCGTTGGCGAGGGTATCTACCCTCGCATAATAGTGGGAACCTCGGTGTCAACTGACGTTTGATGTTCCGGGTCTCGTCTTGCAGTACACGGGACCCATCCAAGGTCCATGGGAGAACGAGCGCGGAAAGCGCTCGTAAAAAAATTGGAGATTCTCAATTTCTTGACGCATCTCGTAAGAGATGAGAGTCCTCCAATGGGGATCTTTGAGGGAATATGCTTCCTTAGCGGCATGATATGCACCCTTAATACAGCATGGACATGAGTCCCCCACAAGAGGCAAGGGATTCCTGCATCTCTAGACAAACGGTGCAACCTAATAACGTGCACCGACTATGGTTCGTTTCTCGAGCCGTTCACGGAAAGCATTTAGCTTGTCAAGCCAGACCTCACGGCCTATGTCTTGTACATTCTGTACAAAAGCTATCCAAGCTTGGAACATAGGTTTGACATCCTTTCCCCGTTTAGAAGAGTACCACCGATGCCGTGAAAAGGCATCGATGAAGAATTTCGTATCATCCTCACCAGGTTTGTGAAGCCTGGATGAGTCGAATAGCGGAGTATGATATCGATCGTAGGTCATACCAGACCAAAAAAATTGGTTACCCTTAGAGGGCAACCAAGGCCTCTTTTCAGAAGCGAACCGTAATGCATTGCGGTCAATATCCTGTTGACTCATGGTAACGTTAATGCTAACTTGGCCCTGGGGGCGATCCCTAGAATCACTCCTTTCCTGGTGATGCAAACTCGCACCACCAGTAACGCTCTTCCCTTCGCGACCACTGAGTTTCTGGTGACGCATACTAACGTCACCAGAGTGGTCATCACCCACCGAGTCATCTGACGATGACTCCACACCAAAGAGGTCCGACGAGTCGAACAACCTCGTCATCACCTCTCTTGTTGTCACGTAATACCCAAAGGTTTCACGGACTCGGCCCCGGGTGATTCGGCGGCCTTTACAGGAGACACTGAGTCGGGCGATGCCGGTGACTTGGTCCAGTCACCTACAATTGGTGTAGGAGGTGAGTTGTCACCGTCTCCTGCAATGACAGATGACATTTTCGAGTCACCTTCAATGGGATAGGAGGTGACGTATTCCCCGTAGTAGACGCATTAGCGTCTACTTTAACATAAGCATTACCAACAGCTGCACAGATCCGTGCAGCTACCAGCTTTGCGGCATCACGGCCCACGCGCACAGACTTATTAGTCGCCATGATAATTTTGATCAAAATCAATATTTTAAATCGGCACTTTGATTAAAAAAAATTATACAAAATTACACGGAAAGACATCAGTCACTATAGTGACTGTTGGTTAAGGGTGGGTGATGTAATGGGGTGTCCCATTACATAAGTACTATTTTCTTTAGAGGAATAATACATATTATTTCTCATGAGTGAAAAAAATAAAGAATTACAAAAGTTATTATCGTATTGGTTTTGACTTAAATAGCTCTAATATTCCGAATTGGGTAATATCGATTCAATAAGACATTAGCTCTATTGCTTGGTAAATTTAAGTCTAAATCTACCCCGCCAATCGTTTTAAGACACGATTGTACGGTGCGCAAGGAGGCGCCATACATAGTTAGTTATTAATATAATAAGTTCAGTACTAGATAGAAGATCGTTCGTAGAAACCTAAATGTATTAATTAATTTACTTTCTCAAATTTTACTCCTTTGAATTACCTTTGGTAGATAAAGTCCCTTAGCTACTTACAAACCTTTCTATGTATCCTTGTGTAGCTGAAGTTTTGAGACACCTAACCTATACTGTAACCAGTGTAAGGTTAATTAGTACTGATCAGTACTAGTGTAAGGTGCCGCGTTGCACAGCACACTGTGCCAAGATTATGGTCAATGCAGTTGAAAACAACCTGCCATTCCCACTTATCACCTGCAGTAGCTATGGGTTGACTCGTTGCTGGAAAAAGACATTCCATTGCCCTGAAGCTCCTCTGGCGCTTTCAGCTTTCCTTTGTCAAATATTCTCTAGAGTTCTTCTGCTTTCCTCCATGGGCACAAGTCAGCCACACTTTTCTTACTTGATTGCTCTTGCTTTGCTTTGATCTCTTCCTAGAGACAGTAAATTCTTCGGACAAAGCATGGACCTGGACAGAAGCTTCAGCTTCCATAAGAGTTGGATAGACAAATTGTTTCATTGTAAAGGGAGAAGTGGGTGTTTTTTCTGAGCTTTTGGGTGCTTTCTCTGGGCGTCAAAGTGATATCTGTCGGGTGTCTGTCGGGTGTCTGTTTTTAATTAATTAATCCAGTGGGTGGGTGTCCCCTATCTAAGGGAAAAGGGTGTGCCCCCCATCAAAGGGGGGGGGTCCCCATAATTCTTCTTTATTAAGGCCACTACTATATGTACACACCCTTTGCTATTTGTACATGCCCGCGACATATAGCCCGACATGTAGCCAATCCGAACGCATAGAAAATATAAGTGCACTGCGTGTCTTATCAATCAAGCATTTGCGATGAGTGGAGACTGGCCGAAACCCACAACCACTGATCTGCATCAGCATGTGCAATATAGGACCTCAACAGCTTCCTGCGACGCTCAAAAGCTTGCCAAGAATTTGACTTACCTAAAATATAAGAGGAATTCTTTGCAGGTGATGACGCTTGGCAAAACGTTTTAGTGTGCATCGTGTTTGACGGTCATGAGCAAATACACGATGAGATGCTTATATATCTGAAAGCCATCGGATAGTACAACAAACATTTGCTTATGACACTGGCACCAATGCCGGCACTATCGATCATCAGTTGGAAACGAGGTTCTCAACTCTTATGCGAGGGTGATTACTCTCGCCAAGGAACAAGATAACTCGTCTGATTCCCTTTTCCTCACGGTGACCCGAGAGGCGCTCAACAAGAAAACGCTTCTCACCACTCGATTTCGTCAATCGATGTGGAGGGGGAGGAAAAATCGGGTTCGCCTCGTTTGACGAACCCGAATCAACGTCGTGATTTGGATAACGTCCTTCACTATTTGAGGGAGGACATTGATGACGAGCGCTCCCGTCGCCGGGAGTTAGCGGTAATTGTACGCAAGTTGCGACTGATCAACTGGCAAACGGAAGGACACATCAGTCATTTCAAAACGAGCTGGTGACAGCCCGTAAGAATATCTATTCCTTTGAGGAAAAAGTGGATCGTGTGTTTCATAAGAACCAGACTCTGTCCCGAGACTTTCACTCTTAAGCTCGGGACCATCAACGTTCCGGGGTGATATGGAAATGGAAAAAGCCTCGTACTGATGGTAAGGGCGGAGACGCCCAGCAAAAAACATAGGATGCGTACGCATCCTACGAGGCAGCTCGGTTGTGAACGCATTGCCTTGGCAGTGCTGTACACGGAACGGGTCAATATACTTGGGCAGTAATATAATACTGCCCACATTCATTGCTACATGTTTTGGTAAGTTTTCCGTATACAGTAGGACTAGGTCGTTAACATTAAATGAAAGAATGCTTGATCTCTATTTTTTTGTCAGAGTTCCATTTCTGTCGGTCCACCGCATCAGCGATGGATTCCTGTACGAAACGGACCGCTGCTTCTGTAGCCACCAGAAAATTACCTGCTGGCTTGGTTTTGTTTTTATTTTCAGTGCGACCGGTTCGCACTGCGGAGATGTCAATATCCTCTTCGGTGAGAGCATTATTGCTCTCACAAATATCATCGTTTTCGACGCTGAGCCTTTAAGCATCGTTATCAAATTTAGTAGTAGCATTATTGATAATACTGAGTTTGTCCAATTCAATGTTGAACCAATCAACATTGGTATCCTTCGCATTGACCGTAGAGTCTATACGTGATGAGCAAGTGTTAAAAAGTTTTTTGCTTAGCGAGTCCCCCCCTTGAATAAGAGTCACTCTCAAACAAGGTGGGTATACGTGGATGACGTTAGCAGTTCATGAAAAAACGGTGTATGATTTTAGAAGCATGCACTGAATTGTTCATGGCAAATTCTACCATCGACAAGTATTCGCCCCAAGCGTGGACGGATCTGCCGAGTATCTCTTCGAAGATACGATTCGCACGATTTCAGGATGATCAGAAGTTGATATTTTCAACTGTTTTCCAACACAGTTTGCCAAAACGTCGTCGTGAATCTAGGGTCTCGATCTGAGACCAGATCAGAGGGGAACCCATGGAGTCGAATACGTGTCAACAAAGACACGAGCACAGCCTTTGGCTGTGATCGACTCCAAGACTGCAGCAAAATCTTCCAATTTGCTGAAGTGATCAACAAAACCAAGAATACGATTATCTTGTGATCGTCGTCAGGAAATCCGAAGACGAAGTCCATAGATACGGATTGCCAACACTCTGCCTGAACAGGCAGAGGTTATAACGGAGCTCGGGATAAAGCACTGGGCTTCACCCGTTGACAAATTTTGCAAGCACGTATATACATGCGGACGAGCTCATACTGGCGTAGCCAGTAGAAGTCGCGACTTATCGTGAGATAAGCCTTTTCATGTCCACGATGACGACTTATTAATACATTGTGATACTCATACATTATGCGTAAACGCAAATCAGTATGGGTGGGTTAACGACACGAGATGTCTCGCCAGCAATGGCTGTGTAATACAGTAAATTATTGCGTGTTGTGTATCGATCCTTTGAGGATCGGTACAGTTTTGACAATCCTTTCAAGTATTGTTGTAACGGATTTTTGAGGTAATTTAGTAGCCGTTTAAGAGCCGTATTTTATTGATAAGCTCTTATAACGTCGTCAAGTAAGTTGACCACGGAAAACTTATGTTGCAACAGTGGCCTTATGCTCACGGCTGATAGGCGTAGTCGGCTCTAAATCGGGCCGGCGTGAAAGGGCATCAGCGACGATGTTAAGTCGTCCTGGTTTGCACTCCACGGAGACGTTATACTCCGCGAAAAAAGACATTATCTCGCCATTCTTTGCGAAAGGTTTGGGCTGTTTACGGCCGTACGTAAAAAATCATGGTTTGTATATACAATGAATGGTCTATCTATCAAGAGAAGACCATACACTTAGCCAGTGCGTATTTCATGGCAAGGAATTCCTGTCATGCACTGGATAGTTGCGTTCAGCTAATTGAAGCTGACGCGATTGATTTCAGACGGCGCAGAGTGCATCGTCTGTGTCATATTGCATCAACGCACAGCCGATTACAAAGTCGCTGGCGTCACAGACCACATGAAATGTTTTGTCTTGGTCAGCAATCGCCAATCTTGGCGATTGCATCAAGATTTGCATGATGCCCTCAAAGGAACGCTGGCAGTTAGCGTTCCATGATCTCTTTCCATTTTCAGCAAAGAAGAAGTATGTACTGTCAGTTCGGCGTAATTTTCGTGAGAATACGCCGCTAACCGTGGAATTTTCGAAGTCTTTTTACATCGACTGGCACAGGCCAACCTGTGATTGCGTTGAACCTTTCCGGATCCGGGCATACATCGTTTTTACCCAGGATGCATCCAAGAATTGGTATTTCGCTTGCAGGGAATATTTACTTCTTCAGTTTGTATACAACTTGTGCTGCGCTGCCCGTAATGGTGCAACTGTTCTCAGTTGGGCAGAACCACAACACCTGTCGATCAGAACATCAACCACAATGGGTCTGATGCAGAAGAGCCTGAGCTTGAAGCTCCACCAATGGCATGTGAGCGTGTCCAGTCGGTGTCACATGACAGTCATATTGAACGCGGCTATAAGACTGGTGGCATACCACCGAGGCCACCTCCATCCATATGGCCTTATTAAGATGAAACTAGTGTGTCGCTCCTAGAGCGCGCTACTCTAGATGCACAGAATTATTATGGCATCTATAGTTCATGGAAGGCTCAAGGAAAATCACTTGGTCGTATTTACCGGATTCCGGTCGTGTTGCATTCAAATGAATCAACTGACCATTACGAAGCGGAATACCTGCGCCACTTTCAGGCAAATTCCGATGTAGCGAAACAACGGTCGCAACGACGTGATTTCGCCCGCTTGCGGGTGAGAGAAATAATAAGCGGTACTGTACCCTGTGTTTCTTCTCATCGTGCCACTCCTGCTTCATTCGGAACTAGCGGAGCGACAAATGGTGCTTCCTCTCATAGGCAGACACCAGGCCGGGTATGTCAACACTCAGGGCGTCGACCGGTTCCCAAGAGTCAAAACGCCTTGATAATCCTCTCCACTGGACGAGGATTTAATGCGTCTGCTGCAGCACGGAGCGATGGGCAACCAACCTTCAAACAAGGAAGCGTTGGTTCCCATCAGCATCCATCAGTGCAGGCGGTGCCGATAGGAGGAGCGATTTCGCCCACCTACTCACGGCATCCCATCCCGCTTTCTTTCAGCTGTAGGCATTGAGCGCAACTAAACAACGGGTCGGGAATCTCGAAAATCAAGTCTCACGACTGGCTTCGGATCTCGACGATATTCGCTCGAAGGATCGCCAGGGTTCTCAAGGCTGAAACTTTGGATGGACCTTCTGAAAAAGCTGATGCTAAGGGATATGCGTTACGCTCGTTAAATCTCTCGCTCTTCAAGTCCGTATTGTGGGGGAGGATTCATTCGGCTGGAAGTTGTTCACCTTTCCCGTCTCCCTCACCAGATCGACGCTCGACTCACAGTGGGCGTCACCATCGGATTCGTTCGACGTATGAGGGTATGTGATGACTTCTGGATCAACATAGCGTTTCAGACGACTCACGTAAAAGACGGGGTGCATCTTCATATACGGGTGTATTGTGAGCCTATAATTTAGGTCTTCAACCTCCTCGACCACCATAAACGGCCCGAAGAAACGCGGCAATAATTTCGTAGTACATCCAGGTAGTACCGAAAACGCATTTTTAGGTAGGGTAGCAGTATATATTAGTACCTTTTCACCTACTTTAAAGCGCTCATTGTTCTTGCGACCATTTCGGTCTGGCATATCGTTTTTGCTTGTCCTGTGCGCTTGCTATCGCGACACAGACTTTTCGTGTGATAACTAATCGCTCATTCACAAAGAGGTGATACTCGCTCACGCTTTTTACACCACCGGGGATCGGTTATAGGACGTACTTGTCAATAACGAAACGTCGCTATCGTTTAGGAGCCCAGACATCCCTTACCGTGACTCCATACTGACCACTGCTTAACTGGCAGGGTCACGAGGGCAACTTTCGGTCGCTGACATGACACCTTCACAGGTCATCGTCATATTGACAAAACTATGTCCCTCTTTCGCACCGAGCGTAGGGAGGCCCCCACTATACTCGGGCTGCGCACAAACAAGACTGGCGTCCGCGGATTGCGCAGTCCGTTAATATAAATCGGTGTCTCATCCGTACTGGCGTGGACACTGTTATTTATAGCGAACTCCTCAAAGGGCAATTGTTTGCTGCATTCTTTAAATTTCGCTACCGTCTGCAATACATCCGCTATGACCCGAGTGGCACGTTTTGTTTGGCCATCGGTCTGGGGATGACCAGCTGTACAAATGTCGAGCTTGGTACCCAGCAGCTAAAACACATGATGCCAAAACCCTGACGTAAAACGTTGACCCCGGTCCGATACTATGGACTCGGGCATCCCGTGTAGTCAATATACATGACCCAGAAACAAGACAGCGGCCTCCTTGCCTGTGACCGTGGTAGTCCATGGTGCTAAATGCACCATTTTACTCAGTCTGTCTACAAAGACGACGAGCCCCGTCCGACCCTTGTGGTCTGGCGGCATGCCGAACATGAAGTCCAGACTGACCGACATCCATCAATACGTTCGAACCGGCAGCGGCTCCAATAGTGCACTGCTGGACGGCGCAGACATAATACACTGGCACTATTTGCAGGAGCGAATATAGTTGGCCACCCATCGATATAGATAAGACCACCTGATTTCCTCTGATACTTAAAAGAATGTCTTTTCACGGCCCAGATGTCAACTCGATGGTGCATCATGGAGTTCGTGAATTGGTTTTAGCTTGAGATACGTGGCATGACGGACATAGATTCTCAAGGGATTATAATGTGACTGCTGATGCCATTAAAGGCTATTGCCAAAGCGACTTAGCTCAGCCTTCAGGTACGACGGAAGGGAAACCGTTCGTCCACCGAAGTGATCCAACAGCAGGCGACAGTGGTCGTCCTGACTGTAGCTCTCTTTGATTCCGAGGCCAATGGGCTCGTCACGTGGTAGACCTTCATGGCTGCCAACGTTGACGACTCAACTTGTGCCTTAGCACGAGACACACTTTCCTGGTGTCTTGCTTCGAAGTCTGGCCTGTGCGATAATGCGTCATCCAAGACATTCGACTTACCCGGCTTGTATTTAGCTTTGGAATTGAATTCAGCGAAAAATGTAAGTCATCTTCCCATTCTAGGCGAGAGGTGCGGTAACTTAATTGCGGTCCGCAGTGATGCGTGATCCGTATAAACCACAAATGGTTCGGTACCCAATAGGTGCACACGAACCTCGACAAGAGCATACTTTATTGAGAAAGTAGCTCTTTGTCGTACACAAAGTAATTTAGTTCCGCGCTTTCAAAAGCCGGGACTGATAAGAGATGATACGGTCAACGCCATCGTCATCCTTCTGCATGAGCGCTCTACCGGTTGCAAATTGCCTGCATCGCAGACGACGCAAAAGGGCTTATCCGCGTCTGGCAATGCCAATACCGGTGCCTCTACAAGAGCTTGCTTCACTGATGTGAACGCATCATCTTGTTCTTTTAATCAAACCCATTCTGTATTCTTTTTAACGAGGTCAGATAATGTTTTAGTTCGCTCAGCATAATACTTGCTATACTTAAGCAAGTAATTAGCGAGCCCTAGGAATTGGCGCAAATCTTTCACATGTCGTGGTATTGGCCATTCTTTTGCAGCATTTACCTTGCCTAGGTTCGCTCGTACACCATGTGTACCAACCCCATGCAGCCCAGCACAGGTATCTTGGGGACCCTTATGACGGACTTTTGACGGACAATTGGGCGTCACCCAGAGTCTGCAACACAGTGTCCGAATGACGCTTGTGCGACTCAATTTCGCTAAGCCCGTCATCGGCCCTACTATAAACGAATACATGGTCAAAGTAATGGGGCGCGGAGACACGGTGCTGACGCATCACGAGAGCCACCACTCGATTGAATTTCGCTGGTGCGTTCTTCAAACCTTGGGACATCACAAGCCACTCCCAAAGCATACCGCTCGGAATGCTTACTGCCGTTTTGGCTATATCAGACTCTCTCATCGTACCGAATAGTAGCCATCCTAAATCTAACGCGAAAAAGATAATTGACTTCCTATGGAGTTCAACAAACATCTTTCCGCGAGATTGGCGTTTGCGCCGGAATGGTGGCCATGTTCAGCTTATTGTAAGCGTGATCTGCGCGCCATCCACATGTGGCTTCACGCACACAGAAGGTCGGGCTGCAGTGAGGCGACTTGCTCTCACGTACATGTCCCGCCTTGGCTTACTTTTCGAAGAATTCATCGATTTAATCGATGAATTCTTTCGGCAACGGCCATTGCCTGGTCACACCATACTTGGTGCCATGTTCCAAATTAATTTTTGCCCGATACCCCTATCGGCCGGTGAGCGGCTCGCACTTCTTTTTGGACACATCACGATGTTTTCACAGAATCTCAGGTAACGGGCTGTCCAATAAATACTGCTAGCCTTGAGCAGCGATTCGTTTCTTTTTGTCGATTTTTTAGACGCTCTCATCCATTGTGGGGGAGGAGCAACAGTCCACCAAGTTCTCTTCTGGAACTGGTGAGACTATTTCGTGAATCTTTCCTCTCTTAAGTTCGGCAAGAAACAGATCCCACGGCATCTCCGGGAGTCTTACTATCTCCTCGGTAGATTATAAGACGTGCTGGAGCGCCTCAACTGTGGATGCCTCCGCCATTTCGTCTTCGACAGCCTCGAACACCTCGTTCGAAGGTCCGTCCTCTTTTGTCGGGACTGATTCAGAGGTCATTTGGTTTGATGTACCTTTGGTCGTTATTGTCTGTCGAGTACTCGTTTTTCGAGTCACCACGACTTTGACGGGAAGCGGGTGCCGCTGCTCTTTCGGCTAACGCACCGCTTCCAACCGCACCAGGCTCTAGGCACTGTGCCGGTTCATGCGACGCTTGACTTCTTGTTAGTCGCTGTCTACTGCCGCAGGCTCTCGGCTGTATGCAGGACCATTGGACGCATGACTACTTGTCATCGTCCTTTCCACTACACCAGTTTCTCCGAGCTGGGTAGGACTTGGTGACGCTTGACATCCTGTCAACGCACCCTCAACTCTCGCAGGAGTACATCCTTTTCGGGATCCTGCGAAGAGTTAGCATACGTCAGTCTATCCATGGTTGGTGTATTTCCAACCATGGCATGCCTAGGATGAGGTCGTACGGACTCTCCATTCCTAGCACTGTGAGCTTCTCTCTACAGTAGAAGTCACAAAAATTGAAGGCGAGTTCAACTTGAACTCTCTCAGACTTTACGAGCGCGTCGTTTGCTCGACGAACGGTCGCCTCTTATCGCTTGCCATCCTGACAAAGCGCCTCATACGCCGCCGTCTCTTTCTTATATCTGCGAGTTTAACAAAATTATTTGATGCACCCGCATCCACGAGAAAGGGTCATTACATGGTCATAGCCTCGTACTCGAGCGATATTGACCAGCAGGGTTGAAGTCCGAAATTTAAAGACCTCAGGGACTATGCTACCCATTTGTTCGATAACTTGAACTTAGGGGTAGCTTCAGAGTCCGCGTCATAAGGCATCCCGCCTATGACAACAAAGCGTGAGTCACCGACTCCTAGCTACTTCCCAAACGATGAGTTGCAGATGGACTATATGAGTCACACCCCATCGGAGGGAGAGGCTGAAGAGCCTCGCTCATACACGCTCGCCGTAAAGACGAGTCTCGTTGAACTTTAAATCCGTTCCCAGAACATGGGTAGCGGGCGTTTTAGCTGGATTGCACCGGACGCCGGACACTGAGTCCAATATCATCACGAATCCGCTCGATGAAGAGCGGATTGGGCAATCCTCATAGAGTAACAAGCTCGTCGTCGAGCGGCAGAGCTAGCAAAAGCAAAAGCTCACAGTGAATACCGATTCCCTCCACTTAGTATGGAAGAGCGTCTCAAAGAGATCACGGGTCCAATTTGATCTCTGGACCTCCGGACGAAAGAAAAAAAACTCCGGGGGAAATCGCTGCTGGCGACGCTCTTCATGAGCGATACCTTACGCCGAAGGTAATGACACGAGGTCAGTATCTGACGAGTTTGCGTGATCAGGCTCGTGGGGCTTCGGTGACATCAATAAGTGAATTTCCAATCGTTCTTTTTTCAGACGAAGCAAAAAGCGAAAACGACGCTTCGTTTGAGAACTGGGTTCATCGGCCCGCCACCTCCGCAACATCTGGTGTATTCGAGAGTCTGCGAATTTGGCTCATGTTCGTTTGGAGCGGAAGCTAAGCTTCGATTTCGCCAAGCATAATGCCAAAGGCCAGTTACGTTCGGCGTTTATGCCACAAAACGACGATAGGCCTAGCCAATATTTCAGTGCTTCAATCGCCCGAGCAACCATAGAACGAAGCCGCACTGAGGCTTTAGATCCATCTATTTTCACTTCTAGTAGGGAAAGCGTCGTTTGACGCAAGTTGACCCGAGCTTGGCACTCAAAAACGTCAACGGCGTACGGGAAATCTTGCCGAACAGTACCTCAAACTCCCACGAGTTTTCAGAAGAGGGGTACCCAAGCCACTTCACCAGATACTGGTATTGGCTTTTAAGTCGACGTTGCTTTAAATGTTTTTCCACATGGAACTGAATTTTCCCTCGCGCATTAAGCAGCTCGGGAGGAAGAAAGCGAAATCTCGTCCGAAGAATTTGATGCTCTAAAGCACGAGATGCAACTTCTTGGCGAGGGCCTTGCTCGGGTTGAGGGCTTTTTTTGATGCGGTCCAAAACCGTCTTTCAATGATGGAACGTCAGCAACCTCGTTTAAGGGTCAGCTGGACATCCTGGTGCGGATGCAGCAGTCTGCGGCACGGCCATCTCTTACGGCCCAAGCGCTCCAAGTCCACGTGGGAAGGGTTCCGATATGAATTAAGCAAGCCGACGTAGAGCACTAGGTGTGTACGCAGCTTGCTAGAAGGTTTAGCCTGGAAGCTAGTCCCTTCTTGGCCACTACCTCAAATGGTTCAATAAAGCGCTGGCGCAATCTGGTCTTGAAGACCGCAGAAATCAAGTTGGTAGGTAGATTTTTGGCGTTTGATAAAATTTGGTCTCCGACCGCATAAGAATTAATACGGCTTCTGCTTTTGGCCTCTGATTGCTCTTTCTGTTTGTCTTGACTATCAGCCATCATGTCACGTACATGTCTTAAGGCACTAAATCGCGTCGCGAAAAACTCGCTTACTTGTTTCTGAATGGTAAAGAGTTGATACCAGCAAGCCGATCAGCTAAATCCCCACCAATACCACCAAACGTTGAGCCACGCAGTAGTGTCGTTACCGAAACGCGCTGGTGGGTGAGACCGTTGACATAGAACGGAGTGTAGCTTGTAGAGGCATGGACAGCGTTATTTGACGCAAATTTCACCACTGGGCGCATTAAGCACCAGCGCTTTGGTATCTGAGCACACACACTGCGTAAAACGTCTTCAATGATGCATTTGACACGTTCAGTCTGACCGTTCCTATTGTCAATTCGTATGAAATCATTTGTGCATGTAAGCATGAGAGTAGTCTTGTACTACGATCTGCTGAGATTTAGCTCTTGTTCTATTGATTTGTTCAGAAATTAACATTTCTTCCCCATTGCAACCGCGCAATGATAAATTAAACAGTTGATTATAAACAACTGGTAACACTTTAAGCAAAAATATATAAAAAATAAATAAATAAATAAGCAAATCAAACCAAACTGAAGTGATTTAAAAAACCAAAAACTTTTGTGTCTGCGGATGGTCCGCTGTGGACATGTCCAATCTGGTGCAAAGCACTCGGTAAATCGATTTCCAGAATTTTGCGTGAATTACGGTTCTCGATCAGAGACAATTGCCACAGCCAAACCGTTTTAACAGCCTAGCTGTACCTTCACCATCAATACTATCCGGCACAGCCGCTAAATGAACAATATTGCTTAATCAATAAACATAGACCAATATGCCGGTGTTTCCAGCCGAATCTTTTGGTAGGCCGAAGACAAAATTCATACTAATGGACTCCCAACACCCGGTGGGTTCGAGAAGACTTGCCAGTGGTGCAGCAGCGTGAGCCGAGGGTTTAACCCGTTGGCAAGTTTCGCATGTGCGAACGTATGTGCTGACCCATTTGTAAGAGCTTGGTCCACCAATAAATCTGGCTTACAGAGCCGTAGGTCTTATCTCTACCGAAATGACCACCAAGGACAGTATAATGCGCCTCATAGAGGATTCGATACTTAAAATCCTCATCATGAGGAGCAACGATGCGCGAAGTATCCTCAGCATCCGTGCAATAAAGCAACATGTCGTTATCGATACAGAAATCGATGTAACCTTGCACGCAAACGCGCCGACAATTTAAAGCCCGAATCAGTGCTCTTTAGAGCTCGAAGTGGTACGCACTGTTCATCATGCGCGTAAGCCGAACGGATTAATTCAGTAATAGGCGACGTTACAGTCGTTAAATGGGAGATTTCATAAGCCGGCCTGCGTGATAATGCATCGGCCAAAGCATTCTGCTTGCCAGGCTTATACTTCACCTCGAAATTGTATTCGGCGAAACTTGAAAGCCATCGAGCCATTCTCTGTGAGAGATGGGGCGACTTAGTCGCAGTGCGTAAAGACGCGTAATCTGTATATATTACAAACAATTCAGAGCCTATCAGATTAACTCTGAATCTGACAAGAGCATACTTCATTGCAGGTAACTCTTTGTCGTGAACTGGGTAGTTCTTTTCCGCAGCTTTAAGCTGTCTAGACTCGAACGCAAGTACACGTTCGCGTTCATCATTTTTTGTTTGCAACAAAGCACTGCCAATGGCAAAATCCGATGCGTCATGGACGACACTGAAACGCCAATTTGGATTTGTCAGTGCCGGAGGGTCTCAATGAGGGCAGCTCCCTCGTTGAGAACCCCCCCCGTAAAGACTGTTACGACAATTGCTTCTTGCACCGGGTCTTGATGCATAGATGCAATGAGGGTGCTCATTTTTCGTTCTGTTGAAAGCAAGGCACAGTCTCTGGACATCTCCATCTGCTTGATCGAAAGTGGAAGGTTTTTATCCTCATTACCCTTAAACGTCTTCGTATTGACAACAAGAGAGCAAGACGTCGGCTCTAAATCAGGTACAGAAGTGTACCAAGTTGGCATAGATGCCGCCAAGTGGTCCTGGACCCTCCGATTAGAGAGGGTTAGTATCGCATAAAGGCTTCAAGCCTTGCATCCACAACCTCTGGTCCCTGGGACATGATAGACTCAATGTGTTCAAACTCAAACAAGGTTTTAAACTTCTCAAACGCTGCACGTTTCGCCTCTGAAAGTTTTCAAACGTTTCCATTATATCAGAGACTTAGTCTTATGAAGACTCGGGCGTAGATTGACTACAGTGCCACCAGGTGTTGCGGAGCTACCTTACTCCATAATTCAGAGAAAGACTTATTAACTCAAAGAGTAACTTAGTTTTTTTAAGTTCGGAGGTAGAGCCCTGGAATGGGCACTCTCGTGCAGCACGTCTATAAACGACGCCTTCCCTCATCGGATTCGCTGAAACAGCAAATAACCAGCATCTTTGCACCGCCTGATCAGGCTTTTCGCATGCGATCAAGGCTCATAGCGACTCGTCTGGGTAGACGAACCCTAGGGGACTATGTTCAGGAGTTGAGAAACTATAGGACAAATGGGTTTAACAACTACGAGCTATTAAAGCTTAGTGAGTCCAAGTTCAAGGGATTCAGGGATTCGTAGAACCAAGTCCGAGAGTATATACCTTAGGAAGGCTTCTGTCTCTCACAGATCAATGGGAAAGCCTTATAAAGACACTATACGCTTTAAGATCGAAGTGGAACTAACTTTATTGACTTATTAATATTAGAACCTTACCCTAGCTAATTCAAAAAGGTTTAGGTCGCCAGATTTATATCTGGCGGCTGCAACTTATGTTACCCACAGTAAATAGGATTTTAGTAATTACCTATTTTAAATAGAATACAAGGCCATAAAGTAAATGTACCACAACAACAATTCACCAACCGATGTGTGCCCCATTACATCTTCCATGTTCTTAATCGATAGAAACAACGTCTTCATAATGGACAGAGCGAATTTCTTGGGCACATGAACTGCTGTAATCTTGCACGTACTGAAGTGGCGGTCGGTCATAAAATTTAGCCGATGTGTACGTCACTCTCTTGGCATCTTCATCCCATATTCGTCCCCCCTTGATTTCCCCTTGATTTGGTCACAGTAACCTAGAAAAATTCGTCGAAGCGCTTTCTTGGTCATCTTGGTCCCCTTTGACTTGTCGACATGCGTATATCCCTTTGAACCAAATACACACATCTAAGAAAGGTCATGTTTCTCCCCGAAGATAAACTCAAATGGAGTTATAGTCGGGTGACTGACAAATGGAATTCGGTTTGTCACATAGACTGCTGTGTTTATCGCCTCAGCCCACCAACTCTTGTCTACTTGCATAACCAAGCATTATTTTGGCTCGCTCAGCCAGTGTCCGGTTCATGCGTTTGGTCAGCCCATTCTATTGTGGTAAAGATGGCACCGTCGTCTGGTGCACGATTCCAAAATTTCGACACATACCAGAGAAACGTGTGTTGACGTATTCCATTCCGTTGTCTATCCTGATACATTTGATCTTCTTGGACAGTTGATTCTCTATAAGTGCCTTGTGCTCGATGAAGCGATCCATCACTTCCGGCTTGTTTTCGGTATAGTATGCGACTATATATTTAGCAAAATTATCTATAAATGTCACGACAAATCTTGATCCTCCTCAAGACTTCGTTTCCATGGGTCCCATGACATCACTGTGGACCAACTTCGCCTGTCGTAAGGTAATTTCGAAAACGTCTTGACGGTCGCTTTGCCCATGATGCACCCTTCACAGATCTCGATATCATCTTCACCGCCTTGGTTCTTCTTGACCTTCAATTCATCGACGCAACTTGCCATATGCTTAATCATCTTTGTAAGCAGTTGACTTAATCTGCATGCCACACCTGGAGATCAGGCGCTCCTGATCCGACACTTGAGTTTGCTCTTAATTAGTCTCTTTGCTTATGTTGGCTGACTCAGCCGGGCTGCAATTCAAGACGTACATCTTGTTTCGTCGTGGCACTTGAGCAATCACTTCCGCGTTGCTTCTAGAAAACTCATCTCTGTTGGGACACATCTGGCTGCTAGCCCCGCTGACGTCCGACTTGACGCAGTAAATGCTCTCTCATCTTCAGATCGCTCTGCCTCCACTTGCGCAGCCTCGCAATCTTGACGCTTGTGCCCATACTTGTTACATCGCTGATTTTTTCCCGAGAACTTTCACCTCTTGATCTTTTTTTATATCGACGCGGTCTTATCTTGTACTTGAAAGTATGCGGTCTTTTAAGTGCGACTTCCTGGTGCTCTGTCGTCGCCAATCCATCGTATAGTGAAACAGCGTCATGCCGGGCATGTTCTTAACTATTTTGACGATGGGTTTATAGTCTCTCGGTAGACAACCCAATACGATGACCAATGCTCACCAGGCAAGATCTCTTGTGGGACAGCTTGCATAGTCATGCACAGCTCGTCAAATCTCAGGGTGGTCCATGATGCATCCTCCCTTGGCCAACTTGAACGCCTATAGTTGTCGTCGCAACTGCACACGATTGTGCATACTTTATCGCCAAGAAGAAATTGTTCAGTATGTCTCAAGCTGCTGCTGTAATTTTGGCGTGCGCACCATTGATTGAAGATTTGTGCTGATAATTGTTGACACAATCGTGAAGGCTTTCATGTCATTGACTTTTCGAGCTGACGCGTTTGCGTCTCCTTCTTTTGGAGCCTTCATAGCGTCTAGATGCTCTGGCAATACCTTCTTTACCAGCCTCATACTCTCGTTGAGCTCCCACACGAAGTAGTTATCTTCGCGGAGTATGTCGCCCGCGTCAGACGTGTTTGGGATCATAACCTTATTACTTGTACACTATAGACCATGTTTTCCCTAAAATCTTACAAGACCTTATATTATCAATTCGAGGAAATGCCATACCAGAGGCTCCGTTTCGTCCCCCTCAACTTTTTCGAGGGGTCAAACTTCGTCACTGCATGTGCTTCAGCACAGCCGTCGGTGACTAAGTCCACGTCACGATGGTGGACCTTCGACGCTGCCTGTGCTTGTGCACAGCTGTCGGAATCGAACTCACATTGTAATGGGTTTTCACACTGAGGTCTTGTGCAGTCGTGCAAACGACCGATCCACAAGTGAGGCCATCGCACTTGATTGTAGGACATCCACACGATTGTGGACGCTCAAAGACGAGATGTGGAGCCCCCTTCTGATTTAGCAACGTCAAAAGAATTTGCAGGCCTTCCGACGAAAGTTGCTCCACACACAAGAATTGTGTGTAACTGCCCCAGGAGATGAGGATTACCTCATCACCTAAAAAATAAAAGTGTCAAATAAATTGCTACTAAAGTCCCTAATCGATTGTGGGGCGTCGAACAAATTTATTCGACGCCAATCCCTCGAAGATCGCAGACTCAAGTTCGTTGGGAGCGATATACCTTAAACGAGGATGACAGTGCGCCTAGGAACAGGCGCATCTGTAATAGCAAAGACACGTGCAGTTGGTATCCAATACACGTTAATAGATACTTAGTTTCGATGATAAACTTGATGTCATCCTTGATTACCATGGCTCAGAAAGTACGATCCACGTATAAATTGGCAGCATCAAGCCGTGCCGATGTCTGTCTCTTGTTCATCAGAGGGAACCTGATAAAACTGACCCCGACCGTGTGTTGACAATTCGCCTCGACTTTGCGATTTAGCAACAGCATCGGATCCGCGTCCTCCGCGGTTCCTAGCGCTAGGTCGATCGTTTCGCATAGTGTTTCTAGGGACTGGGCGTGGGCAATACACTCATAGGCGTAGTGGATCGTCTTTTGACACGATTGTTCTTTTACAATCGTTCGTAACTTAAGAAGCGAGATTTCTCGCTCTCCATACATGAGAGGTCCCTAGGTTCTGGACCTCCGTTTTCTTGTCGTCTCAGAGGACTCTTAGCTACAGAGCGGACAAAAGACTGAAGTCCACCTGTTCCGCTAAAGAGATCGCTTGGCCGAGCGACTCCAGTTCAAACCGGAACAGATGAGTTCAACAGAACTGTCTGTAGGACCTTTAATAAACATAGTAACCTGTGTTTGTTCATTAAGTGGTTGACTCACGATACAACTGACCAGATATCGTGGATGCTGGGCACGCTTTCCCTGCATCAAATCCAGGACCTCGGCTTGAGCCCTGGATTCGGCGCGTGGCGGTTCAAACGTTTGCCTGAGCCGGGTCTTATAAACCTTATACGACCTAAAACCTAATGGGTCGCGAAGCTTGAGCCCCAACGCCCAAGATTTGGCACGTCCGGCTAAGTTGCACATGCCAAATTTCACTTTCGTCACATAATCACTGATTCGGCGAGCTTCAATGGCGTCGTCTAATTCGATAAACATTCTTAAAAGGGAGTCGCCATCGACTGCCTTAAACTTAAAGATTTCTGTCTTCAAGCTTTCGGGTCGACGCGGAATCGCCGGCCCGCTAGCAGCATGTAAATGCTGCCGTCTCAACAGTTCCAAGTGTTAAGCACTGTTCTCTAAACACCTCCGCCTGTTGAGAGCCTTGCTGGTGAAGCAAGGCACCTTTTCTGGGGACCGTCGAGTTCATTTTATATGAATTCGGCTATGGCCGCATGTTGTTCATCTGCGTTCAGAGTGAACAGCATGGCGGCAATTGCTGGCACGCCTACGACCGAACTCCTGCGCCTGATCGCTCTTTATTCAATGTCACTCAAACGAGTGAAATTTTTACGCTTTGCGGGATAGCCTTCTGAGGGGCTTGAAAGCTCCCTCGGACGCCTCGACTACTTCACGTACACGACGCGCAGAGGAAGATTACAGGTAGCTAAGGAGTCTAAGGTACCAAAGGTTAGTTCCAATCCTGTAAAATAGAGAAATGATGCGGAGCTACCTTGCTCTGTAAGTCAGAGGAAGACTTATTGACTCAAAGAGTCACTTGGTTCTATATAAAAAAAAGGTTTAACAACTTGATGAGTCGTACAAGCTATTAAAGCTTAATAAAACCTAGTTTAAGGGATTCGGGGGTTCGTGGAACCAAGGAATAGCTAGTGCCCGAGAGTATGTACCTCAGAAAGGCTTCTGATCAATGCGCAAGCCTTATGAAGGCACCAGAAGCTTTACGACCAAAAGTGGAACCAAACTTTATTTACTTATTTAAATCTAAAGCCTTAATCAAGCTAATTTAAAATAGATTTTGGCCGCCAGATTTATGTCTGGCGGCTGCCACATATGTCACCCATACTAAATGGGATGCTAGTAATTACCTATTTTTTAAGAAAAAGAAGGGGTATTTCACCCATAAAGTAAATATAACACAAAAACAGTTCACCAACCGATGTGTGCACCCTCCCCCATCTGACTGTTGACACGTAGTGACAACATTCGCTTCATTACCCTTTGAGGTTGAAATGTAAGCAACTAACCGTTTAGTTGTGATTTGCATTCCTTTGTTTGATGACAACAAAGCGTGAGTCACCGACTCCTAGCTGCTCCCCCGACGATGAGTTGCAGGTGGACTCAGTTGAATCTCGCTGGTGCGTTTTTTTAAACCTTGGGGCATCAAAACTTCTTCATGGAATAAGCGTTTGAGCCGGTATCGTCGCCGTGTTCAGCTTATTGTAATATTGGACTACGCGCCATCCACCTGTGGTTTTATGCACACAAAAGGTCGGGCTGCAGTGAGGCGACTTGCTCTCACGTAAATGACCCACCTTGGCTCGCTTGTCGAAAAACTCATCGATATAATCGACTTTTTTTCGGCAAAGGCCATTGCCTGGTCACACAATACTTGGTGCCATGTTCTAAATCAATTTCGTTCCCGATGATCCTATCTGCTGGAGGCGGTGTGGCACTTCTTCTGAGACCTCTCGGCCGACGGCTTATACCAAGCTGTCGCTGAAGCACTGTTGAAAGATTGCTCGTCAACTAAGGCAATTTGGATTGCCTCTACCATCGTCGACGGCACCTTACTGAAAAGGGCCTGTCGCGGTGAGCCTTGCCGTAGTCCGTTCATAAACGTGGACACCGTAATGTGCTCTGGAATCGGGCCTACAGTAATGGATGCCGACAGCGAGTGCATCTCCTGCACATACTCTTGCAGGGATCGCTTCGCCCGTCGCGCCCAAAGAAGCTTGCCTGAAGCGACACCTCGTTGTTCGGCGGTTGATAGATGGCGCGAATCTTTGTCTTAAAGATCGCCCATGAAGCGAACGCCTTAACGTCCGCCATAAGCACTGAGTAAGCCCACTCTGAGGCTTTACCGCACAAATGCGACATAGCGTACGACACCATCCGGGTGTTATCCTCGATGAGCCGTGCCACTCCGCATTGCTCCACGGCTAACAGCCAGTGGACAGCCGTGTGCGCTGCAGTTCCATTAAACTTGGGCAAATCTATCCGAATGGGCCTCGGCTGATGCGGGCGGGCGTAGATTATTTCAGCAGTCCTGTTGAGAGCCCCGCTCCAAGTTTGCTCACGCCTAAGCTCATCCTAATATCTTGGTGACAACCTGGCCGCAGTATGACTCTGTGCCTCGGACGTGGCCCTACGCTGTCCGAGAACGAACGCCTCCAAATGCCCCAACTGAGCAACATGCTGCTCAGAGGACTGCTCAAGAGCCTGGCCAGGGCTTGACCACCAAGTCCCTGCGCCAAGTGCTCTGCCACCTGCCGATGATGTTCGGAGAGGTGTGGGAAATGAGCTTAATCAAAATTTAGGCTCATCTTCACTGATACGCTCTGAGAGACGGGTCGTGGGAAGGCTACTAGGGCTACCTAGTCTAGGCGGGCGCTACTTAAAGCTGCCACGAACTATTTGACACACACCCTCTGAGCACAAATGAGGAAGCATTTAACCGTTTTCTTTCACTTAGAGTGAGGTAGTTGGTGGGCGCTAAGCGACATCACCCATCGAATTAGAAACTTTAGTTTAAGTTACGTCACGGGAGTGGTAATCCATCTCCACGTGCGACTTATGAACTAAGAAGTAGTTTGTAGATTAATTTATATTTAATCGTATAAAATACAAATACCTATTTTACCAATCATAAATGCCATCTCTGTAGATATGCAGTGATATGTATTGTGAGCGTATTATTTTAAATACCTCGTATCTTGGATGACGCTAGCCGTCATCACGGATGACGCTACGCGTTATCCCTTCCAATGTGAATGCACCTATCTGCATCACATACACAAGAGTGGGTCACAATGAAAATCACACCCAAGTGGTGGGTCTAAACACTTCACTTAAGCAATTGACCATCCCCTTAATGTAAGGGGTGTATCATTACATGAAATTAACACTTAAAGGTTGCTAATTAATGTGTTATCTATAAGGTAGATAATATTTGAGGAATATTACTTTACGTAATAATATTCGGAAAGCTTATTTATTGGTAGATATAGGCCATTATATTTACTTTCTCCGCGGTCACTCAGCGCTGGACGCGCGATGAGAGAGGCAGATAAGATTTTATTACACGTTTTGTATTAGTTTATAATTTAGTAAGTTTTAAATAGATAGAAACAGAAGAACTTAATTATATTAAAAACAGTTTACTTTTAACCCTCTTATAAGCAAGTGTTTGAAAGACTAGTGTACGTGAAGTGACGTGAGTCACCAATCGCACTAAAGCAGTGCGAGGTGGACTTGTAGTGAAGCAGTATAAGTCGGCAGTGCCCCGTTACACTACTTAACGAGGATTGTGTAACATAGGGAAACTTTAGCTCGTTACAATTCGAGTGGCATAGCTTGTAGTTGAAAATAGGAGTAGAAATGAATGTTACGCTTTCAGATTGACGACAGGATGCATTTAAATTTTTATGCGTTCTGAGTGGCTATATGTCGCGGAGTGTGCAAAAAGCAAAGTTTTTAATAAAAGTATCGGAAGATCGGATCAATCACTTTGTTGAATTGTTATCTGTCTATTGTATACACACGTGCAGGGACTTGCCGACTAAAATTAGCCCGCTGCTCCAAAGCTTGCGCTACCATTAGCAATCGCTCTTCTCCGTTGCGACCACTCATTAGCTGCAGTCCGAGAGGATAGTCACCATTGCTCGTGAGTGCTGCTGGAACAGAAATAGATGGCACACCGGCCATACTGGATGGCACTGTCATAACGTCGTTAAGGTACATGCTGACTGGGTCAATCTTCGCTAGTTTGTTCTGAACAGGAAATGGACCAGAGGGCGTCGTAGGAGCCAGCAAGACATCAACACCTTGCTCTTGGAATACTCGCCGGAAATCGAGTCGAATACGCTGGCGAAGTATCACACTTCTCTCATAGTAGTCGCTTATGCCCCCAGCGGACAATACAAACGTCCCAGAAAGAATTCGGCGCTGGAGTAAAAATTGCAGTCACAACCTACTTTGCCACTTTGAGCTCAGATCTCATTTAATATGCCTACCTGAACTTCTTCTCCAAATCCCTCTGCTCGTGTCCTAGAATACAAGTCATGTAAGGCGTCAGATTGATTCGTTTGATGACCTAACGTGATCCTCTTGGCCCTAAAGCAAACACACACTCAGATGAATTAGTTTTTACCAAAGGTGAAATGGACTCTTGAATTTACAAGCTCACCTGTAACCGTAACGCACACCGTCATAACGAGACAAATTCGAAGATGCTTCCGCGCACGCTAAGATGTAATACGCGGAAATGCACGCTTTGGTAGTCGGCAGGGACACACTAACAACTTGAGCTCCTGCCTCACGAAGCCATGAGATGCCTTCATCCCACACCCTCAGAATGTCCTCGGGAAGCTCTTCAACAAAGTATTCCATCGGAACGCCCACCCGAAATCCAGATAGGTCGACTTGCTGAGATCGCTGAGCGGTCTCGACCGTATCAAGGCACTATCAGTAGAAACATGAATATTCCATCGCGAATAAAAGTCAAGAATCACCACAAACCCAATTTTTAGGCACTGCGTCGGTTATGCAGGTCGAGTCCATGTGATCAGGACCAGCAATAGCTTGTAGCACGACAGCAGCATCACTGTGGATGACAATTCGACAAATTTGATGCATATAAATAATCATTCTCACCAGCACTCACCCAACAGATTTGGCAAAAATACCAGGTGTATCCAATGAGCTCGCGTACGAAATCATGCCGTGGCGTGACACACGACCATACGATGGCTTAAGTCCAACAAGGCCGCAATATGCAGCAGGCTAGCACCGTGAACAGAAGTCTACATTACAAAAGCCAAAAGCCATAATATCGAATATTCATAGCGTTGCCAACCTGGCGTACTGAGCCACCCGTATCCGATCCCAACGTCGCAAAGCAGCATCCTGATACCACTGCAGCTGCGCTACCACCTGAACTTCCACCGGCTACTACCGCATCATCCCCCAGATTTTTTGACCAAGGATTAATGGTGGTACCAAAAATAGAGTAAAGGGTGCCGGATCCCATGCCAAATTCGTCCATATTAAGCTTGCCAAGAGGGACGGCTCCCTGCTTCAGAAGTCGTTGAGTAGCTGTCGACTCATAAGGAGCAACAAAGTTCTCGAGAATTTTGGAGCAGGCTGTAGTAGGCATATTTTTCATGCAGAAATTGTCCTTAATACCAATAGGAATACCGTCGAGGAGGCCAAGTGTCTGGCCGGCAGCGCGGCGCTTATCAGACGCTTTGGCAAGCTGAAGCGCTTTCTCAAAATCCGTAGACACAAACATATTATAAGCTCGTGTATTTTCCACCTGCTTAATGCAGGCTTGTGCGAGCTCCACGGCCGAGACGTCGCCCGAGGCAAGCGACTTTGATGTGAATAGTAGCGTTTTGGTGCACCAGTCGCTGACGCTACGATTGATTAAGATGCACCATGACCGTTTCGATCTTAGCCTTATTGAGTTAGAAGACTGTAGTGGTCTCAAAGCGCAGCTGCTTTTTAGCTCTGTACGGACTCCGATGTCCCTTTGCATCATGTCACGGCAGAGGAATCGTTAACCAACAGGCATGAACCGACGTATTTTTTTTCAATTAAATGCGTTTTAACAAATCACAACACTCAAGCATAATGGATATTGGCCAATGTAAAAGGATTTCTTGATCGATTGGTCGAGCGTCTTTTTGGGGCTACAGACGCTACCACCCAACCCATTATTCCATCGAAAGAAGGCCGGAAAAGGTTTGTCAGCGCCATGAAGGTGGACAACCCAGACGTACTTATATACTCTTGTAAGTGTTCAGATGTCGAGTGATACCCTCACGTGGCTGCTAACCAAGAAAACCTCGTCTTTTCTCGTGAAACGCAATGGCAACGATTTTGCGCGCGAGAAGTTTAATTTGATGAATCTCAACTGCCGCAAGTATTCGGGCCTAGCTTCGAACAAGGGCGTTGACATTTTACTCTCGGACAAAAAGTTGTCCTTAACGACCAAAATTCAGAAAGCTTCAAAGAAGCCGCTCAAAGCCATGCAAGTCGTGCCCCTTCGCAAGGGCGCCCGCGGTGGTGCCAACACTATCCGTGCCAACATATCTCGTAACTTCTACCGCCGTGACTTGAAGAAGGCTGCCTTGGCAAAGTGGTCGCGTCTGTCTACGGTTGCTAAAGTCGAGAAAGGTGCGTTGATATTTACATGACTTGTCTTACAAAGCCTGCCAATCCAATTTAATCTTGATTTTTCATAGGCGTCCTCCAAAAGAAAGCTATTCGGAGCCGTCGCATTAAGGCATAAGCACAATAACTGGTCGCTCGACGCCTTAAGGTCAGCAAACTCTTGGAAATAATGACTGGAAATAGAAGTGTAGGTCTGCGACTTAATTTCTTCATCCACTGAATAAATAATTGTTTGAGAGGGGCGTCCACATAATTGTAGTGCTGTGTTGCATGCATGAGTTCATATAAAGTAGGCTTGGATTACATATGATACTAGTCGCAGGCCAAAAGTTTTTCAATGCCGTTCCTTCGGTTGTTGTATTAGCCAATGATCATAAGCTGCGGAGCACTAAGACTTTTCGTAAGTTTAAAGGTGTTTACCTGCCATGAAGTAATTGCTGATGACTAGTTCTGTGAAGGCCATGCTATCCTTATCGTTCTTTTATGAGTCGCTGGCGGAGTTGTTTCGTTATAGACATTTTAATTTGTGAAAATTTTGAAACTGTCTGGAAAGGAGCCGCCATTGTGCAGGTGATAGTGTGGCTTTTGAAGTAAAGATAGATCATTTCCTTTGATCTTAGTTTTCGCTCATACCTAGCCGAAGTCCCACTGCTGTCACTTGACAACGTGGAGTCTAAAGTGTCTCCATACGACCTGATCGAGCACTTTTGAGAAACAATACATTTCTTGCTAGGACACAAAAGATCTTCACCACTCGCATCTTCATTCATAACAACCAGCTCGCTATTTAACGATCACGCAGCACTTCAGCATCTGTTACATGGCAAAGGCTTTGATGGTTGTCTATTAGAGGCAAATGTCTACCGTACATAATGATCAAGGTGTCAGCTTAGGCTTAAGGCAGGCGAGACTGCAGCGAAATGCAGTAAAGAAGGAATCTTGCGCATAACGTATAATAATATAATCAAAAAGATGCGTTCATGAGTGCTATACCGATAATTAAATGCTCGGTAGATCTTGAAAATATCGACTTCCACGAGACCTCCTTACATGATGGGGTTGAGACTTATTATTCTGTAGGCAGTTATCATGCTCTGCAGTCAACCGAGGGACCACGAACGGCGAGGTCAGTCTGGATGATGATGTCGATAGGCGGCCAGATGTGATGGATGGGGAAGCTAGTTCTAACGATTTTATTAGTCTCCAAATGTTGCCAACGTCATATCATAGATTCCTCACAATCCTCGCCTCTGTCAACGCCACAACCGATCCTACATTCCAGTTTCTAATGATATCCGCTTCCTATGACATGATTGTAAAGGCAAATATTTGCCACCAAATCATGTGGCTTAATATCAAATTAAGGACACACTTCAAGCGCCTCATGCGTCTTCATCAGCTTAATCACTCTAGAACAAAACTTGCAAAGGTCTCTTCCCTAATAGGACCGATCTCAAACTTATTCTGCTCACTATTAGCAAGCTTCTCGCAAATGCGTTGCCTCAAGCGTCAGAGAACTCATCTCCGACCATCCTGGCGCAATTTCGTTCGACTTGTCAGCAAAAGCGGTAGCTGTACTTAGAAGTCTAAAAGCAATTGCGCCAGGATCTGCTCAATGTGCTGTGGCTCCACCGTCTCACTATCATCGACCATTGCTTCCATCTGTGCGCGGCGACAGGCCTCGATCACAAATAGTCGCAGCATCTCGGCGCTGAGCTTCACGGCGTCCGCATGAATTTTGCGCACGCTGGCGGCATTGACCAAGGGTTCAAAGTCAATAAGGTCCTCCTTTTCACTGCTGTCACTATCGACGACGTCTGTAGCATTGGCTGCGTTGGCTGCCCAAGTGGATTGAAAGAGCTGCTCCACCAGCCCAAGCTTGAAGGTTGGCGGTGACATGTTTACTTAAAAAGTGAAAATGATGATATAATCCTGCGCGTCTATATTTGTCATTTCTAAATTATGCCACAAGCACGGAAGCGTATCTTGGTGATCGGCTCAGTGAATACAGACATTATCGTGGAAATAGATCGCATGCCTGCGCGTGGCGAGACAGTTTCCACGCCTAGGGACGATACGGGCCGTTTTAGCCCTGGAGGGAAGGGCAACAATCAAGCAGCAGCAGTTGGCAAGATAATTGGCACCAATCACCCGTCGCTATGCGCCATATTTGCTGGTCAATTCGGCAATGATACGCACGGAAAGGTACTTGAGAGTGCTTTGCAAAGATGTGGAGTGGAAACAACGCTGGCTGGTCACCCAATCTGCCCGTCGGGTCAGGCATTCGTCTTCGTGTACCCAGATGGCGATAACTCCATTGTAATCGTCGGCGGCGCCAACCGCACGTGGCCCGAGCAGCTTCCCACTGCTTTAACGGATGCGATCAAGTCGGCTGCCATTGTTTTGCTGCAATGTGAAATTCCTTCGCGTGTAAACTCAATAATTGCAAAAATCGCTGCTGAGGCAAACGTTCCTATTATGTGGGATACAGGGGGCGATGATGTCTCGATACCTTCTGATATCCTGCCGCTGCTGACTTATGTTTGTCCTAACGAAACAGAATTGTCGCGTTTGACCAAGCGCGAGATCAATAACATGGATGACGCCATTGCCGCTGCGCAGTACCTGCAGGAACTTGGCGCTAAGAATGTCATTGTTACATTAGGTTCAGAAGGCTCTGTGTTCGTTCCTGTGGATAATCCGAATATTGTGCGCCAGAAGTGCTTCAAGATAGAGAAAGTTGTTGACACAACCGGTGCTGGAGACTGCTATCGAGGCGCATTTGCAGTAGCGCTTGCTGAAGGTCGGCAAGTACAGGAGTGTTTGATTCGCGCATCTGCTGCGAGCGCCTTGTGCGTACAACGCGTGGGCGCACTTCCGAGCATGCCAACTGGTGATGAAGTTTTAGCTTTTCTACGGCTGCTGGGATTGGAATCATAGTTATTTGTGGATGCGTATGCGGACCAGTTGACAGAAGTAGTACTCCGTGTCTTTTCGGTATCAAAGATTTAAAAAATTATAAATATGTCTACTGAATGTGTCAATATTTTCGTATGTATGTATTCTGTTTTATCAGCTTCAATTATAAAAGATGGATTTCCCGAGCAGTGTCAAGTGAACATCCACAGTGCTTCACAACATATATCATATTTTAAGAAGAAAAGTTTAAGATACACGATTAAGCTTTCATCCGGGCTAATTGCGTATTTAGCTATATGCGATTATGTTAAGGTGCCTTTTTTTGAATGATGGAATTTTAATGACACGATAGATCGAGGTCGACTAGTGATGGAATGAGTTGCCATTTGACCGTTTTAAGATGTAATTGCATCGACATGCTCATACACGACAAGCTTTCCTTCAATCACATCACAGCGAAGTCGTTAAAACAATTTATTTGCGTACCAGTAGCAAGCATCACGACACTCTTCAATTTACTACATCAATATGCAGTTGCGATTTGCACTTGTTCTCAATGCGCTATTTACTCTAGGTGTTGTCGCAGAAAGTAAGGGCAAAGTGGTGAAGCTTTCTGTCGGCGTAGGCTGCGAATTCTCTAGCTATTCGGCACTTCCAGTGGCTACAGCATCAAAGCCTTCCTACCGTCTACAACTCGATCCTGGACTCGGACGAGGAATTTACGTACTATTATTCACACAATTTAGTCTTCCAGACGACGATTTGGTGATAGTGCGAGCGTCAGATGCAACAAAGACGTTGCCGCCGATGAAAATTTTATCAGGGAAAAATACAACGGGCGAGTTTTACTCGAAAGGAATTGCTGGCACTGGCGTAACAATTGAGCTATTAAAAGCTAAATCTCTTGAAAATTCAACATCTTGTAGAGGCTTCACGGTGAGTGAGTTGCTTTTTGCTCCAATGAAAAACGGGGTGGAAGCTCATAATCTGCAAGTTGCAGTTAAAGTTTCTCTTGGAAAGGTGCAAAATGTGACACAGTCTGATAGCGAAAATGACGAGAGCATATGCGGCTTTGATGAATCTGTTGAAGCTGCGTGCGCACCAAGCTATGTAGACAGCAACCAGGGTGCATATATGTTAGCTAAGTCACATTCTGTTGCCCGTCTGTCAATCACCAAGGATAATGGGAGGCAAATAGCGTACTGCACGGGCTGGCTGATAGGTTGCGAAGGCCACATGATCACGAATGAGCATTGCATCAGCAATGTCCAAGATGCAATTAACACAAAGGTAGAATTTCTAGCACAATCTTCAAGCTGTGGTGGCGGCGAGACCTGTGCTACTCGCGGTGGTTGCCCTGGACGTGTCGAAGTGGTGGGCACGACCCTTGTTGCTGTGTCCGAGGAGCTGGACTATGCCCTTGTTCGGCTTGGAGTTGGCAATAGCTTCATCGATTACCGCAGACTGTATGAGGCGACTGGCTATTTGCAGTTTCGTGGAACTGGAGCAGTAATCAATGAAAATATCTATATTCCACAGCACCCTCAGGGCTACGGCAAGCGCATCGCATGGCTTTTTAAAGGTCGACCTGGCCGTGTGGAGTCACTCACCGTAACAAATTGCCGGATGGATGACATCGGCTACTATGTCGATACTCAAGAAGGCTCGTCAGGTGCGCCAATAATTTCGACAGTTGACAACAACGTCATCGCGTTGCACCATTGTGGCGGATGTTTAAATGGAGGAATTCCCGCTCAATCCATTGTTAACGATCTGCTACAAAAGGGTGTTTTGCCAGATTGCACCGTCGCCATGACTTAATATGTCAACATAGACAGTAACATTTGTGACCAAAATCACATTAGGCGTAATTTGCTCCGTTTTACTAATCCGACACCCCTTTTTTAAATAGACCTTCTTGAACAGACTTAGTGTGGAAAAGGAAAAAATGTATTGAGTATAGTGATGATGGGAAAGGTCAAACTGCATTTATATGCTAATGGGAACCATTAACCTCCCCTCAATTTTAGGTAAATTCCCTCAGTTTAATTGGATTGGCTAATTTTATGCATGCAGTGCAAACTTACAATTGTGCGTCGCTACATGCCTGTCGCCGGACACCGGTGTTGCCCAAGCTGCAAAGTCTCCACCGGCTCGGCTAAGCGAGGCGTGAAAGGAGCGAGCGCGCATTCAGTTTGTTTACAGCTTTAATTAGGGATCACGTCTGTGTCCCATTGCTGCTTAAGAGATCTACGCGTCTGCGCCTCCATTGCTCCCAGTCGTACGAGTATTGCACTAGACGCAGACGCGCACGTTCATGGCAAAATCAGTGTAAAATGTCACGAAACGCGTGGTGCCGTGAATGCAAACACGGAAAAGGCGGTGCTTGTGAGCAGTACTAAGAGGTTGGACCGCGACATCTTCTCGGGCTCACCTCTTGCTACGCTTGACAAGTATTCGGCACAATGAAATACCGCCAGGGTCTCACACAGGCCCATCCGCACTTGTATAAGCTATCAAGACTATTCAGCATGGTGACGATCTCAGACGATAGAAAAAGAGTTGGCAAAGCTGGTAAAACACGGAGGAGAAACGAATATGGCTAGCTCACTAAAGACGGCTGTCACACGCTCGCACTTTGAAAGTTCGAACGCTTTTCTTGCTTACAATGAATCTTAAATGGACAAGCTGGCTAATAATTTTGCTTTAAGCGCCTATTTGTCGCTGACTCTTGGCAGTGAACTGAAGTTTGCTGAAATGACTTTAAGCCCTTTACCTGGGCTTATCGATTATGTCGTTTTTCAACAGTAATCGCCACGTTAACGAAATCGATGGGCTTATTAATTACACCACGACGCAGTTGTGTTACGAGGCTCAGCAGGGTGTCGGTGGCATCCGAAATTCTGCAGATTTACCTGTGCCTGGTGATGCGCCGATTGACCAAGTTTATAGAATAAAATGTTCTTGATTAACGATTTCCTTTTTATTAACATATTAAGTCAGGAAATGAAGAAAAATATAACGTAGGAAATTCGTCCCATTTCCCATAAAAGAAAAAAATAATACTATCTCCTATAAGAGAAAAAAAAGTAAAGAAGTACAAAATTATTATCTTAATTAATTTTGACTCAATAGTTCCAATATTACCAAATTTGGTGATATTGACGCAATAAGAAATTAGTTATTTTGATTGGCTGATAAAGTTTTCAATAACCCCGCCAATCATTATAAGACACGATTGCGCGGTGCGCAAGTAGCTGCCATACCTAGTTTGTTATTAATATAATGAAGTCAGTTGTAGATAGAAGATCGTTACGTAGGAACTGAACATAATAAAACAGATTTACGTTTTCCGATTCTAAAGCTTTAGAACTAACCTTTGGTAGCTAAGACTACTTAGCTACCTCTGCACGTCGTGTATGTAAAGTAACCGAGCCACACCACCTTCACTGTAATCAGTGTAATTTGTCTAGTACTGCTAACAGTACTAGCAAAGGTGCCCCGTTACACCTGGCAGCACTTCGTACTCCGTTCAACGGCGCACGCACGTTCCATTCAACATGGACATGTTGGATGAAGAAGGAGCGAGCTTTCCAGCCCCTCAAGAATTCTATCACGCAACGCGTGAAAGGTTTACTCATTTGAGTGACCTTGAATGGAGAGCGATCGAACGGATGAGTTCGGTAGTAAGCGGGCCAGCCGTTGGCGCCATGCTGTACACTCTGGGAAGAGATGAACAGCATGCGGCCATAGCCGAGTTCATACGACACAACGCGACGCGGTCCGAGAGAAAATTGCCGTGCTCCACCAGCGATGCTCCCAACACGCGGATGTGTCGAAAGAACAGGTTACTCAACAATTAGAACTGTTGAGACGGAAGCATTTACATGCTGCAAGCCGGCCAACGCCTTCACGTCGATCCGAAAGCTTAAAGATAGAAATCGCTAAGTTTAAGGCAGTCGGTGGCGACTCCCTTTTAACATGGTTCGTTGAATAAGACGACGCCATTGCTGCTCGCCGAATCAATGCTGATGCGACGGAAGTGAAATTTGGCACGTCCAACTTAGCTGGACGTGCCAAATCTTAGGCCTTGGAGCTCAAGCTTCCCGACACGTTTGTTTTTGGGTCGTATGAGGTCTTTCAGACTTGGCTCAGGCAAACATTTGAGTCGCCACGCGCTGAATTCGGGGCTCGAGCCGAGCTCAGCAGGGCAAGCGTAACCTTCACGCTTATGCTCAGCATACACGATACCATGTCAGTTGTATCGTTAGTAGTTCGATGTGACACAGGTACCTGTGTTCAATAAAAGTCTTGTAGACGGTATTGTCAACACCCACCTGTTCCGGCTTGAACTAGAGTCGCTCGACCAAGCGATCTCTATTGCGGAACAGGGAGTTTCAGTCTAAAACAGGATCTTGTCCACTCAGGAGCTTATCGTCCTCCGAAACGACAAAAAAAAACGGAGGTCCAATATCTTTAAACCTCTCACATGTAGAGAGCGAGAATCCTCGCTCTTCAAATTACAAACATTACAAAAGACGGGCCACGAAGCCTATGAGTGTACTGCCCCACGGCCAGTGCCAAGAATAGCTGAGCAAAAAGATCGACCTCCCGCGAGATACAGCGGAGGTCGCGGATCCGACGCTGTTGCGAAATCGCAACGGCGAGGCGGATCGTCAAAAAACTGTCGGGGTCAGTAGGTGCGGAGCGCCCTACTGATCCGGCAACGTCAACAGATTTTGCAGGCTTTTTGACGAAAGTTGCTCCTCACACACAAACATTGTGTGTAACTGCCCCAGGAGATGATAATTACCTCATCACTTGAAAATAAAAGTGTCAAATAAATTGCCAGTTAAGTCCCTAGTCGATTTTTAGATCGTCGAACAACTTTAGTAGACGCAAATCGAAAGAAGATTGCAGGCTCAAGTTCGTTGAGCGCGATATACCTTTAACGAGGATGGCAGTGCGCCTAGCAACAGGCGCATCTGTAACAGAATAGTAACGTATTGTTGGTATCCAATACACGTTAAAGGGTACTTGATTTGGATGACAAATTTGATGTCATCCTTGATTACCATGGCTCAGGAAGTACGAGCCTTGTTAAAATGGCAGCATCAAGCCATGACGATGCCTGTCTCTCGTTCGTCAGATGGTCATCTGATGAACGTGTTGGAGCGTTAACAATCGTGAGGATGTCCTACGGGTGAGTATGATGGTCTCAATTGTGGATCGGTCGTTTGCATGACTGCACAAGACCTCAGTGTGAATACACAACACATTAAGGAGTTTGATCCCGACGGCTGTGCACAGCACAGGCAGCGTCGAAGGTTCACCATTGTGATGTGGACGTAGTTACCGACGGCTGAGCACAAGAACAGGCAGCGTCGAAGTTCGGCCACTCGAAAAAGTTGAGTGCACGAAACAAGGATGCTTGCTAGAAAAGCAATATTCAAGAAAATATAAAAACCCTGTCTATAAGAGACAGTGCGAAAATCCTAGATCGACTGGAGAGTCGATCGCAGAGGATCTCGCTGTGGTTCCGCAACCACAGCAAGAGGCAGTTGGGGAGGATACTCCACAAGAAGAACTTTAGGAAATAAGTCCCCAAGAATCTGCGGGAATAAGTCTCCAGAAACCTGTGGTCAAAGGTTCCCAGTACTTTTGCAAATAAGTCCCAAAGAGGAAACTGAGACACAATGGTGTCAATAAACAATGGATCAACTGAAGGCGCTTATTAAATTGGTTGATAGCGCCTCTGAAGTTTATTCGGAGATAATTCAATTGCCAACGCTTGAACCGAAACGGTTATTGCGTGATCTGCGTGGTGGCAAAGTCAAGCAGATCTGCGTACTTGTGACAGATGAAAGTACGTGGCCGATATTCGGTCGGTAATAGTCTTTTCTCAGAGCGAACGGGTTCTCAGCAGCTCATCGATGGACAAAAGTGTCTTCGTTGAGAAGACTCGGATGGAACGTTTTAAGCCCAATTCTGGGAGTCTTTGAAGACAAACGCTTTATATCGGGCCATGTGAGGATATCAACTTCCTCACATAGCTCCTCGACCTTGTGTGTACATAGAGCAACAGGAGGATGGTGGATTGTGCATGCATTAAATAAATTGAACGCTGCAACGGTACCGGCTCAAACGATGATGATTCGAAAAGACGTAATCATTTATGGTCAGTCAAAGATTACTATGTTTTCATCGGGATCTGATGGATGGTTTCTATAATATCCTAATGCGTGAACGACATATTCCGTTCACAGCAGTAAGCACCCCAAGCGGAATGCTATGGGAGTGGCTAGTCATGCCACATGGACTTAGTAATGCCCCTGCAACATTTAACAGATGTGCAAGCAATCTGTTAAGATCGGTGCGGGTTTTCGCGCTGAGCTATTTTGATGACGTCTTCGTTCATAGAAGAGCCATGAGCAAAAAGTCGGGCGTTGTTACACTTACGGGTATCTGAGCACAGTGAGGAAGCGTTTAACCGTCTTCTCTCACGTACAGTGAGGTAGTTGGTGGGCGCCCAAGCGACCTCACCCAACGAACCAGAAGCCTTCGTTTAAGTGACGTCACGGGAGCGGCAATCCGTCTCCACGTGCGCACTTGTGAACTAGAGAGTAGTTCCAGACTGACTAATATATAATCGTATCAAATATAAATCCATATTAACCAATCATAAATGACATTTTTGTAGATATGCACTGATATGTATTGCAAGTGTAGGCGGGCCCGTCGTAATGCGGCCACGCTCTTTTTAGACCGCCCCCTAGCACAGCGAGGAAGCGGTTTAACCTGCTACTCTTGCGTGCAGTGAGGTTGTTGTGGTGGGCGCGTCAGCGACCTCACCCAGCACACTAAATACTGTGATTAAGGGTCGTCACGGAAGAGGTAATTCGGCTCCTCGTGCGCACTTATCAAGTAGGAAGTAGTTTTCAGACTGATTTATACTTAATCGTACTAAATAAAAATACCTATTTTTACAAATAGATACCTCGCGTAACGGATGACGCTAGCCGTCATCACGGATGACGCTGGGCGTCATCTCTCCTAATGTGAATGCACCCATGTGCATCACATACACAAGGGTTGGTCACAAATGTGCACCACACCCGAGTGCTGGGTCTAATTACTATTATTTAGTAATTGACCATCCCCTTAAGTACATCAATTGTACTTAACGGGGATTGTGTAACATTAGGACAACTTTAGCCCGTTACACCATCCCCCCCTTTAAGAACGAATTTACATTTTAAAATTCGTCAAAGAAAGAGAGAAACTGCGAGCAGCTTTACGCGCTGCTAGTTCACTCAATCGCTCTAGCGCATGTGTTTCCATACACGGCGCCAAAGATGCCACCTAAAAGGAACCACGTTGATGAACCGTCTGCGAAGACGCCCACTCAACCTCATACTATACGCACGCGCCGCGTTAATTCGCCGGCCGCGTCAAATGCCTTAGTCGAAACGCCGACAGCCACTGCTGCTGTCGCGTTAACAGGGCGAAAGGATCCATCCCACTTTAACAGTGAGGATGTTGATCCGTCTCTCATTGTCGACTACAATGAGTCGACACCGTTGCCGTTACCTCATAGTACTGATGCGGACAACGAGCTCATGAGGAAGGATGATGGCGCATTATTGCCCATCCAAACTTCTCGCATGGCTCACAACATGGAGACAGCAGCAATTACGAATGCTGTCTCGTCGTCTGCGCTGGAAAGCGCAGCGACAGGTAATGAGAGCGCTGCCCATAAAGGCGAAGCCGCTTCTCCGTTGGGCATAACCACAACGCCTTATGCTCAGACCATAATCCATAATGGTTCTGACACAGAGGATTCAGAGCCTAAAGCTCCGCCGACGACACGTGAACGTGCTCAGTCGGTGTCACAAGCCAGTCGTTTAGAACGTGGCTATGTGACGGGTGGCATTCCAAAGATGCCCCCTCCATCTAAATGGCCTCGTTTAAACGTGCCAAAAGCGTCGCCTTTAGAGCGCGCTCTTGTAGACGCACATAATTATTATGGCGTCTTTAAATCATGGAGGGCTCCGGAAAATCGCTTGGGCGTACTTTCCCGATCCCGGTCGTATTGCGTTCAAATGAAACGCCCGACCAATACGAGGCGGAATTTCGCGCCGCATTCATCCGCTTTCCGATGCGATGCATCAGCGGTCGCAGCGAATTAATTTCGCCCGCTTGCGTGTGAAAGAAATCATGGGCGGTACTGTACCCCCTGTTTCTTCTCACAACGCTACTTATGCTAGTCCATTTGAGACTAGCGATGAGGCCTCAGCTGGTGCTCCTTTTCATAGGCAGCCACCAAGCCGGGCACATCAATACGTAGGGTATCGATCGGTTCCCAAGAGTCAAAACGCTTCAAGTAACCTTTCCATTGGACGAGGACCTGATACCCTTGCCTCACGGAGCGGTGGTCAAGCAACCTTCCAACAAGGAAGCGTTGATTCCCACCCGCATCCATCAGCGCAGGTGGCGCCCGATAGGAGTGGCGATCTCGCCCACCTACTCGCGGCTGCCTTACCTTCGTCCGTTCAGTCGCATGCTGCTGCACGACGTATTGCGGATCTCGAGGGTCAAGTTTCACGACTGACCTCGGATCTCGTTGATGTCCGAGCGAAGGCTCGTCAGGGTTATGAATGCCTGAAGACTCGCTTGGACCTTTTTGAACGGATAATGCTGAGGGATCCGCGTTACTCGCATGATGTCGCTCGCTCTCCAAGTCTTCTTCGTGGAGGGAGGAATCGGTCCGATAGTTCTCGCCTTCACCGTCCCCTCACCCGAACGACGCTCGACTTACAGTCAGCGTCACCATCGGTCTCCTTAGCCAGATGGGGATATGTGACCTCATTTGGGTCTACATACCGTTTCAGACGACCCACGTAAAATACGGGGTGCGTCTTCATTTACGGGAGAAGAGTGAGCCTATAATTTAGGTCTCCAACCTCTTCTACCACCGTAAAGGACCCAAAGAAACGCGGCAACAACTTCGTAGTACCTCCAGGTAGTACAGACATTGCATTTTTAGGTAGGGTAGCAGTACTTAATACCCACTCTAAAGCGTTCATTATTTTTGCGACCATTTTGGTCCGCATATTCTTTTGCTTGTCTTGCGCGCTTGCCATTGCGTTACGGACTTATGTGTGATGGCTAATCGCTCATCCACAAAGCGTTGGGCCTCGCTCACGCTTTTAGCATCAAACTCGCCTATGATACCGCCAAGAGGTCGGTCATAAGGCGTAGTTTTATTGTTTACTGCTAAACTGGCAGGGTCACTCGGGCAAGCTTCAGTCTTTGAGATGATACCCTCATGGTTCATCGTCATATTGACGAAACTATGTCCCTCTTTCGCACCGAGGATAGTGAGGGGTCCTCCCCCACTAAGACTCGTGCTGCGCAGAAACGAGACTGGCGTCCGAGGATGGCGCAGTCCGTTAATATAAAACGGCGTCTCACCCGTACTAGCGTGGACACTGATATTTATAGCGAACTCCACAAAGGGCAATTGCTTGCTTCACTCTTTGGGAGTTGCTATAGTGCGTAAGACATCCGCCACGACCCGATTGGCACGTTCTGTTTGGCCATCGGTCTGGGGATGATCTGCGGTCGACATGTGGAGCTGCTACCTAGCAGCTCGAACACATGTCGCCAACACCAGACGTAAGACGTGGATCCCGGTCCGATACTATGAACTCGGGCATCTCGTGTAGTCGGTAAACATGATCCAGGAAAAAGAGAGCACCCTCCTTGCCTGTGATCAATGTGTTACATGGTGCTACATGCACCATCTTGTTCAGTCTGTCTACAAAGACGACTAGCCCTGTCCGACCCTTATGATCGGGCGGCATGCCAAACCTGAAGTCCAAACTTACTGACTTCCAACAGTTGGTTGGAATCGATAGCGGCTTCGGTGGCGTTCTGCTGGACGGTGCAGGCTTAATGCGCTGACACTGTTCGCAAGAGCGAATATAGTTGGCCACCCATCTATAAAGGCGTGGCCACTAAAATTCCTCTGACACTCGTAAGAATGTCTTTTACGGCCCAGATGCCCACTAGATGGCGCATCATGGTGCTCGTGAAGGATCATCAACTTGAGATCTGTGTCATGAGGCACATAGATTCTCAAGGGATCACAAGGTAACAGATGATGCCATAACATGCCGTCGCTGTAGCTAAAGCGATTTAGCTAAGCTTTCAGGTGCGACGGAAGGAGACCTTTCGTCCACCGAAGTGATCCAACAACAGGCGACAATGGTCATCCTAACTGTAGCTCCCTTTTTGCAGAGGCCAATGAGCTCGTCACGTGGTATGCCTACATGGCTGCCAACGTTGACGGCTGAAATTGTGCTTTCGCCCTAGACACCATCTCCTGGTGTCTAACCTCGAAGTCTGGTCTGCGCGATAAAGCGTCAGCCAAGACATTCGACTTACCCGGATTATATTCAACTTTGAAATTAAATTCAAAGAAGAATGTGAGCCATCTTGCCATTCTAGGCGAGAGGTGCGGTGAGTTTATTGCGGTCCGCAGTGATGCGTGATCCGTATAAACCACAAATGGTTCGGTGCCCAATAGGTGCACACGAAACTTGACAAGAGCATACTTTATTGAAAGTAGCTCTTTGTCATGCACAGGGTAATTCAGTTCCGCGGCTTTTAATAGCCGGGACTGATAAGAGATGACGCGGTCAACGCCGTCGTCATCCTTCTGCATGAGCGCGCTGCCGATTGCAAAATTACTTGCATCGCAGACGACGCTAAAGGGCTTATCCGCGTCTGGCAATGCCAAGACCGGTGCCTCTACAAGAGATTGCTTCACTGATGTGAACGCATCTTCTTGTTCTTTTAACCAAACCCATTCTGTGTCCTTTTTAAGGAGATCAGATAATGGTTTAGTTTGCTCCGCATAATTCTTGCTATACTTATGCAAGTAATTAGCGAGCCCTAGGAATTGGCGCAAATCCTTCACATGCCGTGGGATTGGCCATTCCTTTACTGATTTTACCTTGTCTGGGTCTGCTCGTACACCATGTGTACCAACGATGCAGCCCAGTACAGGTATCTCAGGGACCCCTATGACGCACTTTTGCAAGTTGACGTACAATTGGGCGTCCTTTAAAGTCTGCAACACAGCGTCTAAATGACGCTTGTGCGACTCTATTGCGCTCAGCCCGTCCTCGGCCCTACTATGCACGAATACATCGTCAAAGTAATGAGGCGCGTAGGCACGGTGCTGACGCATCACGTGAGCCACCACTCGGTTGAATGTCGCTGGTGCGTTTTTCAAACCTTGGGGCATCACAAGCCACTCCCAAAGCATACCGCTTGGGGTGCTTACTGCCGTTTTGGCTACATCGGACTCTCTCATGAGTACCTGATAGTA
>NW_027152029.1:491616-496118 GCF_004359215.1 Bremia lactucae
GCAGAACTCATGCGTCTCGCACGCTGGTTCTTGCCATCGCCCTTTGGGAAGGGAGTCCTCTTGCTGGGCATTTTTGCCCCAGCAGGGACCCTGGCATAGCAGCGAGCCATCATATGGCCGCGCTTGCCGCATTTAAAACAGACCACGTCTGCATTGCCCAACTCCATAGGAGTGGCATCTGTCCTCTCGGCCGACGGCTTATACCAAGCTGTCGCCGAGGCACTGTTGTAGGATTGCTCCTCAACTAAGGCAATTTGGATTGCCTCTTCCATCGTCGACGGCACCTTTCTGAAAAGGGCCTGTCGCGATGGGCCATGCCGTAGTCCGTTCATAAACGTGGGCACCTTAATGTGCTCCGGAATCGGACCTACGGTTATGGACGCCGACAGCGAGCGCATCTCTTGCACATACTCTTGCAGAGATCGCTTCGCCTGTCGCGCTCCAAAGAAGCGCGCCTGAAGCAACACTTCGATGTTCGGTGGCTGGTACATGGCGCGAATATTTTCTTTAATGATCGCCCATGTAGGGAACGCCCTTCTGTCCGCCATAAGCGCCGAGTAAGCCCACTCTGAGACCTTACCGCGCCAATGCGACATGGCATACGACACCATCCGCCTGTCATCCTCGATGAGCTGTGCCACACCGCATTGCTCCACGGCTAACAGCCAGTGGACAATCGTGTGCGCCGCAGTTCCATCGAACTTGGGCGGGTCCATCCGAATGGGCCTCGGCTGATGCGGCCGAGCAGAGAGCATCTCAACAGTCCTGTTAAGAGCCTCGCTCCGAGTCTGCTCATGCCTCAGCTCATCCTGAGTCTGAGTGACGGACTCCGCCGCAGCTTGGCCTTGTGACTCGGAGGCGGCCCTCCGCTGTCCGAGCACGAATGCCTCAAACTGCTCCAACTGAGCAACATGTTGCTCAGGAGGACTACCCAGGAGCCTGGCCAGGGCTTGTTCACCAAGTCCCTGCGCCATAAGCCCTGCCACCTCCCGATGATATTCGGAGAGGTGGGGAAAATGAGCTTAATTACTATTGAGGCTCATCCTCACGTACACACGCAGAATTGCGGGTCGTGGGAAGAATTTCAAGTGCTACCAAGTGTAGACTGGCCCGTCGTAATGCGGCCACGACCTACTTAGACCAGCCCCCCTAGCACAGCGAGGAAGCGGTTTAACCTGCTTTTCTTGCGTGCAGTGAGGTTGTTGTGGTGGGCGCGTTAGCGACCTCACCCAACACACTAAGTACTGTGATTTAGAGTCGTCACGGAAGAGGTAATCCGGCTCCTCGTGCGCACTTATCAAGTAGGTTGCAGTTTTCAGACTGATTATATCTAATCGTATTAAATATAAATACCTATTTTTACCAATAGATACCTCGCGTAACGGATGACGCTATCCGTCATCACGGATGACGCTGGGCGTCATCTCTCCTAATGTGAATGCACTCATGTGCATCACATACACAAGGGTTGGTCACAATTGTGCACAACACCCCTAGTATGGGTCTAATTACTATTATTTAGTAATTGACCATCCCTTAAGTACATCAATTGTACTTAACGGGAAATGTGTAACATTAAAGCAACTTTAGCCCGTTACAGGAAGCGTATTGTTCTAAATACCTCGTATCTTGGATGACGCTAGCCGTCATCCGTTCCAATGTGCATGCACCTATAAGAAGGTGTTTATCAAGTAGTGCGTGGCAGCCTTGAGTAGCGACTGTGTAACGGGGCACTACGACTTGTACTGCTTCAGTACAAGTCCACTTCGCACTGCTTCAGTTTCGAGTGGTGCCTTACGTTATTTCACGTACACTAGTACGTGCAGAGGAAGACTTCTCTTTAAAGTAACTAGCTCAAAGAGGGCTAAAAGAAAACTGTATTAATATAATTAAGTGTCTCTTTTTCTATCTTTGTAAATGCTAACTTAATAATAATCTAATACTATACATATAATTGAATTATCATCTCTATCTTATATCTCTCTTTGATTACTCCTACAGCTGATTAGTCTGCGGAATAAATCGATATAATGGTCTATACCTATTTATGCATAAGAATTCTGAATATTACTAAATAAAGTAATATCCTCCAAATATTATCTACCTTTTAGATAATATATTAATAAACAACCTTTAAGTGTTAATTTCATGTAACGATACACCCCGTTACATCACCCCTCCCTTGAACGACAATCACTCTGACTGTCATTGGGTCGAGTGGTCACTCTGTGACCAATTAATTTAAGAATGATGTTGATTGGTTAGAACCATCATTTTAAAATACATCGCATGAAGAACAAATTCATGCGGGGTGCTGATAGTGCGGCGCCTTCGGCTGCGGTTCGTGCAGCCGCGGGTGACGCACTGTTATCTCTTGCGGCAGACGGAACGTCTGCCGTAGTATCTTCTTCTCGCGCGACACTAGATGTTGCGGGAGCACGTGATGTTCCACCACGTGAATACGACCCCTCTTTGGAGATCAACTACGAATGCGAGTCGGACGAAATGGCCGACTGGAGGAAAATAGAACAGTTGCCTAATAGACGTCAGGCGGCTGACTATGAGCCTTCGAATGAGAGGGCTCATTCTGATAGACGAGTTAATGTTCTATTTGGTTCTGACGATGAGGATGATCCCTCATCACCCGTTCCGTCTCCTGTACGGTCACCTGCGCCTGTTTCTGTGCAAGGTGATGACGATGGCGTAAGCCATCGTAATAAAAGTTTATGTGGTACCCCTGCTTCAGTGGGACCCAGGGGAGTGAAGACAATAAAATGTACCATCTCGCCCCTGAGAAGAAGCCGTGGCTTTTGCCAGAGCGGCTAATCAATAGCTTGTCTGGAGAAACTACTCTTCACAATAAATATCCCTTATTTATTGCGACAAAGCTACACGGCCTTGATCCCAGCGCAAAGAACTTTCGCGCTCAGGAAGATTTATATCTCGATGCTTTTCTTAAGTATCGATGGTTTAGTGGCAATAATAAGCGAGATAAAGTCTCGCTTATGCAAGCCTGGAGCGCGTTCATTCGCAATGTCAAAGACATTGGACGCGAGGCCTGGTTTCAAAAACTTAACGCGGATCGCGATAAATTTGAGAAGCGAAATTCAACCGGTGCAAAGTATAAATTGCATCGGTTGTCAAGTGAGGCTGGGCTTCCATGCCTCACGTGGGGTGATTCCTGTCCGTGTTGTGTTGACAACTCGAAGAGGGTAAAAGGGGATGTCTATTCCCTTTTTTTGCCCTGGGGAAGGGCTCGCATCTCTATTGAGTTGCAAGACGCGATTGACGTTTTGCAATCGATTTACAGCCGCCAAGGGCGCGTGTTTTCCGATGGGCCTTCTGAACCATCGGATGGGTCTCGTCATACCGACGGACGAGGCCCTCAACGCCAGCAACATGCTGGGAACGAGGCTCCCAGCAGACATGTGAAGGTGGATAACCACGCCAGCGAACAAGATAATTCGTTCGCTGCCCCTTCACGTCACGGTGGTTCTGGATACGTTCCACAAGTGAACGCTGACCACCGTGGGAATCCACCAATGGTTGTGGTGGAGTAGGGAAAATTAGATCCGAACCGTTTGTCGGATCTAATGTCGAGGATCGACAAAATCGATCACTTCCTCCATGATTTGGAGGAGGGACTTGACCACGAGAGCGGCATGCATCGCTCGTTGGAGCAGACGGTGCAGGCTCACCATATCGAGCTGTTGGAAGACCGTTCGAAGAGTGCGTACTCCATGTTGGAGTACGAGCGGAACTATCATGCTGTTCGCGATGAGCTGTCGTCAGCTCATCGTAGTTTCGAGGATCTTCGGAACCGGCATGAGAAACTTCAGGTTCAACATGAGAACCTGGTTCGCGATCACAAGAATCTTTTGGGGATTCTTGAAAAGGGTGGTCAAATCCGTCCTCGGAAGAAGCCGCGTACTGATGGTACGGGCGGAGCCGACCAACGTAAAACGTAGGATGCGTTCGCATCCTACGTGGCAATTCTATTGTGTACGCATTGCCTCTGCGATGCAGTACACGGAAAGGACCAATGAACGTGGGTAGTAGTTTACTGCTACCCCCATTTGTGACTAATCGCTTAGGTAAGTTTACCGGTGAGAGTAGCACTAGATCATTAACTTTAAATGAATGAACATTTGCTCTTCCATGTTTGTCTGCATTCCGTTTCTGCGGTCCACTGCGTTAGCAATGGAATCCTGAACGAAACGGATTATTGATTCTCGAGTTAGCAGAAATTCCTCTGCTGACTTATTTGTTTTGTCTTTTTCAGTACGCTTTGTGCGCACTGCCATGAGATCTTTCTCATCTTCGATGTCGATATCTTCGACATCGACATCACTCCCGTCGTTGTTAACTTCGACGCGTGATGAGCATGAGCAGGAGCCAGAATTGGTTTTGCTCGTGCTAGTCCACCCCCCCCTTAAACTAGAGGATCCCTTTAATTGGGTGGGTATGCGAGGATGGCGCTAAGCCATTTACAAAGAACGGTG
>NW_027152029.1:496218-499187 GCF_004359215.1 Bremia lactucae
AGAAAGGAGTAGCTTTCAGGGGAAACGTGATGCGTATTCCCACTACCATCTAACATGTCCATGTTAAATGTGGGAAATGTGGTCCTTGGACGGACTACAAAGTGCTACCAGGTGTAACGGGGCACTGCGACTTGTACTGTTTCAGTACAAGTCCACTTCACACTGCTTCAGATGTGAGTGGTGCCTCTCGTTAAGTGACGTACACTGTACGTATAGAGGAAGACTTCTCTTAAGGCAAGTTAGCTTAAGAGTGTAAAATGAAAACTGTATTAATATAATTTAGTGTCTCTTTTTCTATCTTTGTAAATGCTAACTTAATTATAATCTAATACTAAACATATAATTGAATTCTTATCTCTATCTTATTTGTAACTCTCTCTTTGATTACTCCTACAGCTGATTAGTGTGCGGAATAAATAGATATAATGGTCTATACCTATTTATGGATAAGAATTCTGAGTATTACTATTAAGTAATTTCCTGCTCCTGCAAATATTATCTACCTTTTAGATAATATATTAATTAACAACCTCTAAGTGTTAATTTCATGTAACGATACACCCCGTTACAGCCCGCAAACACAAACCACCACCTTCATTGCAGTATCCATGGCAGCTTTAAGTAGCGCCCGCCTACACAAACCACCACATCAATCCTTGGAAACTGCACTCTCTTTGCTCGTCACCCTTCTGGGAAAACGTTGTGCATGAGGTGTCACAGTACTTTTTCGGAAAAGTGAAATGTAAATCATTTTATTTTTGGTGATGCCTTAAATACTAAATAATTAAACGTGTCTACTGGTCCGTTACGTTCAGGTCCACCAGCAGCTTGAGATTTTCATCGCTTTGATCGATTTGCCAACTTTCCCCAAAAATTTTAGAAAAATAATGGGCCTTCCTTGCAAGCATGGATTAACGGACACTTTAGATCATTGTCAGTTCGAAATGTCTCACTTTAGTCCTCAAAGCATGACGCTATGGACCCCTTATCGCATCTTCCGACAAATATAAGCCTTTGCTTGCTATTGGCACGCCGCCATTCGTGACAAAAGAATTCCAAACACATCCGAATGTCCATAGTGCATCACATGCTGGAAGTCATTGCAGCGGGTATAGGCCGCGATGTTAGAGACTACACTGTCGAGTACTAGAAGAGTGCGTTGTATCAATCGAGTCGTGGACGAAGCTGCTTCTCTTCGCCCGACAGCAACGTTAGTCAATAATCTCATGGCGATCCTCGAGCAGTGTTTCGCGAACGCATGTCGAATTACTATGGCCCGTTGCCTACAGTCTCTCGCTCTGGTTTGCCGAAGTGCCGTACTTGATTGCGGACAAATTTCCATCGTACCGAGACTGGACTCGAAATACTCAAGCATTTGTCCCCGAGATCACCAAAGTACGCCGTGTATTACCCTCGCTGAAGCAAGAGTAGACCGTCAAAGAAATCAAAGATAACAATACTCGGCTGATGAATCGTACACAGTACGGTACGTCCCGTACGGACAATCGACTGGATGCCACGCATGACAATTAACGCAGACCCCTCCGTTTAAGCCACTCATTTGTTAATCTAAAAACAAAATACTTGGATTCGCGACGACATTCACGCCAGCCTTCACACGCTTTTTCTGTATAACTGAGGAACTTTCGACCAACGTGCCTGACATGGCCGTCGATTAAAGCAAATCCAAGGTTTCATGAACCAAATTCATTCGTTGTTCATTGGAATTGCTCGGAGGCAGTCGCAAATTCGCGGAAAAGACCAGCGCTTCGTGAATCGTCGTGGCTTCCGAGTGAATGTTTTCTCACAGTACGCGGCAATTTGACTAAAATTCGACGGGTTCGTCAGCTCACCAACATATTAATCTCACCAGGCGTATATTTTCTCACGGAGAGGCCTTCTTACTTTTCAACGCAACTTCCATAAAAGTCTGCTGTATTGTCGAATTCTTGAAATGCAAAAGTCGGAGCAGAGATCGTTCGCAGAACGGACTGCATTAACGAGACTATCAGCTGGCAGTTGGTACCATAAGTACTTTGATACTTACAGACACGCTGTCGCGAAGATCAATAGTGTGGATGTAAAGGCAGTAGCCAATTAATTTAAGCAGTCGGCACGTATTAATGCCAGTCATAAGGTTGAAAATCTCGAAAGTAACGCAGACGAAGAGGAGAATTACACCTAATAAACGGCAAGACAGAGATTGGTTAATATCCATAAGAACAGCACATTGGTACGAATGCCTCGTAACGCTCATTCCTGTTCGCCAGACGCTCACTTTTTTTCACGACGACTCTTCTCTGTAGCGCTGTGCTTATTAACGCCTCCTTTCCAAGCACCCATCACACTATTTTTCAATAATGCAGTAGCCGTAAGAGTTGTGTGCACGACGGTCTAGACAGTAACTTGCATTGAGATGTACATGCCAAAAGCAACCAGACACGACGCAATCATATTAAATGCAAAGGTGGGGCGCGTAGTACGCAAGCTTCATTTGCTTTGGACTGTTGCCGCAACAAATATCACCACAGTAGCCGAAATAGATACTGTTGGAGTCAGCTCTAACAAGTTTGCTATACACGTATGCATTCTAGGTAGAAATCATTATACGGGATTTGTGTGCGTACTAAGTACGCTTTGTTAGGCACCCGGTGTCAGGAAATTTCCTCTTAATAACAAGTAAGTATTTGCGATTTCAAGGAAAATCATAATTCTGCGTTTTTTCTGCGTCTTTTTGGCAGCGCCACCTCTATTCACTACACCACGAAGCATTTCAGCAGCTAGCCATATATTAAAAAAAACGTGCTTATTCACTATGCTTCTCTCCACAATCGAACGTCAGCACGCTTCGAGAAACACGAAGTTACACGCTCTGTGTATCGGGGCACTGCGACTTGTACTGTTTCAGTACAAGTCCACTTCACACTGCTTCAGATGTGAGTGGTGCCTCTCGTTAGGTGACGTCCAAG
>NW_027152029.1:499287-506058 GCF_004359215.1 Bremia lactucae
GGTCGCTTGCGCGCCCACCACAACTTCCTCACTGCACGCAAGAGAAGCAGGTGCAAACCGCTTCCTCGCTGTGCTAGGGTGTGTGCTAAAGTAGAGCGTGGCCGCATTACGACGTGCCCGCCTACATCAATGCGCAAACCAAGATAGTTTCGCACTCTTCCCTGAGGTCCTTAATCGTCAAATTACCCAAAGAAAGAAGCAAAAATCCTGTACCAGCGCGGCAGAGGATGATGGTACCAGCAATCGTCAGCGTAAACGCAAACGATTGTCATATCTCATCTTAAACGCTAAAAATATAAGCACATTTCAGTCGTACATCGTGTAAAACCGGATTCTTCCAATTTAGCATGAAGCAGCCGACTCCATAATCTGGCTGCCTGCTTACGCCCGTGCAAGAGACTTAACAAGTCGGAGAGCCAGTCCTTTCTCATTATCCACACCTTAGTCCTTCATAACTCTGTCAGGCAATTCCATTCTATGTGGATTACGAAGGTGAATCTCCATGTCTTTGTCTGCCTAAACGTAGGCGTTAGGGATGTCCCCATACTTCGCCGGCACTCCCCAGCGACGCGCAAAAACAAGAATGCTTGACAGTGCTTAATTCCATGACCGCCGCTTACGTAAAGCCCGTAATCAATGCCAAACAGCTGCTCGTATCCGCAGGCTACGAGCCTGGCCTTGAATAAAATTAATGGCGCCATCGGCGTCTGTTTTGGTTTTAAACTCCCATTTGATGTACGGAACGTGGCTGCCCTCGGGTGGCACTACCACAGCCCACACTTTATTCTTACCCAAGGCGTCGAGCTCCTTCTTGATAGCAATACTCGACTTGCCTTTTTGATGCTGCGGATGGCCTGACCATAGTTCTTCGGGCCAGCCTCTCTTACGCTGTTCACCACAGCGCGAGCTTATTGATAGGGTTTAGTATGTGTTTCCTCACCTGAAACCTTCTTGCTTGCCTTTTGTGTGGCTGCACAGAACGATAAGCATCGCGCGTCCAATAACTCCTCCGTCCACGGGCTTTGCCACACAATTCCGTTCCCATCTCGTTCACTGGAGTGATAAAACTTGTTGCTGTATCTTCATCATCGAGAAGTAACGTCTGAGCTACTCATTTTGTGTATACGTGAGTGTCTCGATATTCTGACGTGTTGAGTCACAATGACAAGCCTTTCTTTTATAATATACACTCGATATCCCTTGATTTTGTCACATCTTCCGATATTTACACCAGCCTTGCTTCTCTCATTCAGAGATTAATTTCTCGCGTCGCAGTGTACCGTACATGGTAGACCAAATACCACGATTTTGCTAAGTATGGGCTTATTGTTCGTGACCATTTGAAGTAACGAGTGCATGCATGCGTTGGCCTTACTGGGCTTCTATTCAGAATGTACGCCGAATATTTAGCGGCTTCCCCTACAGGCTTGAAGTTAAACCACAGGCAAAAATCATTCTCCGCGCCATGTTCAGTATGGTGCGGTGCATTCTTTCGGCCGTCATATTGCTGGCATGGTTCCTTGGTTCGCTTAGTTGTCGCGCAATGCCGGAATCCTTGCAAATCAAGTCCAGCATCTGATACTCACCGCCTCCGTTTGTTCTGAGGACATGATTTCGACAGTTAAAAATTGTCGCTCGAAGGCAGCCATAAAGAGCTTGGACTTTTGAGCTGCGACATTCTTGGCTTTAGCCAGAAAACGCTGCAGTTATTATTGCGATGATCGATGAAATCAAGCATATACCGATTATCAAGGCGATCTGTCGGCCTTTAGAGGTGTGATCTTGGTCGAAAAAATGTGTATCAGGCTCTGCATCGCACATTCCAGCGTCGGCTCCTCCTCCCACCATCCTTCAACCTGTCGATTGTAGTATCTTTCAGCTACTCCAGTCAGGTGGTGACCATGGATGTCAACCTAAATATCTTTACTCCACAAAAAGCCGCACGCCCTTTCGGCAAACTGCATTTGGCGAACAATCTTCTTAATAGAATAGGCACCGCCCCTTAACCCTTCAAACAGTTCTTTACCGTCGAAACAGCGAATATCCAGCTTTCGTTGACGAGTAGCCGGCACACGCTCGAGCTGAGGCACGAGTGTAAACTGCTGTGGAATGAACAATTAGTAAACTGAAGGTGGTTGAAAAAGTTGAGGTTAACCCCGGCTGCGGCGCCTGTGCAATTTCCACATTGGCAGCTGCATTAGCGTATCCACGCTGGGCACACCAATATACGTGTTTGGCGACACCCCTGGCGACACAGATGAGAATAATCGTAAAAGGGGTCCGACGTGATTTTATCGAGGAACGAGGGGACGATGGAGTATATGCAGAGGGATCAAAAGGTCAAGATGCCAAGGTTGATTTTCTTATCATACACGAAAGTATAACATGCCATACCTGTATCCATCCAATTTCTTACAATTCTCGTGCTTAGCTAAAACTCGTCGGATGTTAACATTAGAATAGCTACAGAAAAAAAGTATCTTATTAGGGGGATTTTATAAGTATATACACATATGTTTTTGTAAAATGAAGATAACTGGAAACGACTGGGATATCGCTAGAGATACTACGAAGCTTCTCATCCAGTGACAAATCAGTGGAATTAGTCATCAAGAATGTGTAAAAGAGAAGCACGGTTAGGCCCTTCTTTGTGCAAGGGTTTATATCCCTCCTTGCGCAATCGTACGCTCCTTATGCTTGATGGCAAAATTGGAAAATGATTGCAGCTGAAACAGGTCAGCTGTTCCATAAATATTGTTACTATACGAGAAATAATAAAAATATTGAATATTATATTTATTGACAATATTGTCAATATTACCACACACGGTAATATTGTAACAGTTATATGTCAATTCTGTTAACTGGTTGCTTTAAGCCGTTGGTTCACAAAAAAAAAATCCGTATTATCAGTTGAAGCTGGACTAAAATAATTTATTTTAGGATCAATTGCTTCATGTTTTATTTTAAAAATTCCTCAAATCGGTTCATGACGCGCGAATGGGCGGTGAGCAAGGAGTCACTACACATATTTTATCATTAATGTATTAAGTCACGACATTTAGAAGTAATTTTACATAGAAACTTGAATATATAGATAAATAGAACTTTTTGCCAAATGAAGTCTCCCTCGGTAATTAATTACCTTCGGTTGCTAAACCACCGTAGCGGAGCTACCTCGCTCCATAAGTCAGAGGAATACTTAAAACTTAAAGAGTTACTTAGTCGTACAGAGTTAAGTAGTTAACAACTCATTAAGTCTCACAAGCTCGTAGAGCTTTGTAAATCCTACTTCAAGGGACTCAGTGCCCGCGAGTATATACCTCAAAAAGCTTGGTACTCTCACAATCACTGCGCCTCAGTAAGGCCCTTGACGCTTCAAGATCAAAAGGGAGCTGAACTTTAATGTTTGCAGTATAAACCGAATGCTATTTACATTTAAAATAGGTTTCGGCCACCAGATCTCTATCTGGTGGCTGCCACTCGTAACACCCATAATAAATGGGATTCTAATGATATTACCTCTTTTAAAAAATGAAAAAAGTATTTAATCCAGAATGTGCATTGTACTACATTATCGATTTACCAACCAAAGTGTGCCCCATTACACCCTCCCCCATCAGAATGTTAACACTGAGAGTCGACACTCGCTCACACATCTTGTTTAAAAGTGGATACCGAACAGCTAATCTTACGGTTGTTTTTTACACCCCTTCTACTTATGACATTTAAACGTGGGTCGCCGACCATTGCCTCCTTCCTTGAAGACGAGGAGATCGTGGACGATGACAGTCATACTCCGTCTGAGGGTGAGGGTGAGGAACCCAAAACTAGCACGCATCAGAAAGAAAACAAATCTTGTAAGGCTCCCAGTTCGGTCCAAGAACGTGGCGTCGCGGACGCTTTGATCGTTTTAGGCAGAACACCGGGCATGGAGGCCAATATTAAAACAGACCCGCTCGATGAAGAGCACAAAAAAGCTATGCTTAGGGAGGAGCAAGGCGCGTCGCGTCTCGCCGTATCCGAACTTGTTTCTATACGGCACACCTCATTGAGGCCAGAACGGTATTGTTCCAAGTTTTACAGATTCTACAACCTTAGCTTGCTAAAACAAGAACCGATGTTCGATCCAGCACCCAATAAAGAGTTGCATAGATCAAACTAGTCATCCAGTGAACATTTACGTGTCACTTTTTCGTGCATCGAACGGGCTTAGCTCTAAATGCTTTAGCAATCTGCCAGTAGTGTCACGACCGACACTCAGTGTGGTGCCATCTCGGCTGACCTCACTCAATGGACTTAAGTGTGCCACTTCACGTGCATCTGGAACATATCACAGCCTTGTTAGCTCGGCCGTAGCCTCGCAATGTTTCATTCAGTAATTTGTTATCACAAGGAACATCACTAAACGAAGTACGTGTGGTTTCACCAAAAAAGAATGAGTCGCGCTCACGGATAATGTTATCAACATTGGAGCTAATCAACTCAGACATCCAACTGTCTGACATACTGACAGATTCTATCAGTGGCTCACGCCAATAACGGTTTTGTTGCCTGGCATAGGTGGGATCATGACTCACCAAAGCTTCGCTAGGAATATTGCGCGTGGCGCCTAAGGTCTTAGACCTCGAATCAATTCATAGCTTGACGTTTAAACCAGGCCATACCAAGGATGAGTATCATATCTCGAGTTCTGGTCAAGGACAAGACAGTGTTCCATACTGTCAAAGTCCGAAAATTTTATAATCAAGTTCAATGGAACTTCAGGTACGGTGACACAAGTCCGACTCGCTAAGCGAACAGTGATCGATTCTACTCCATTCGCTTTGAGCGCCTTAGCATATCGCCGATTCACTTCAAGGGAACGACGTCGAGCATAATTGCAAGACGCTCCTGAGTCAATTAAAAATTGACCATGGTTGATACACACTCGAGGTAATAGCAGTAGTATATCATAGTTCAATGCTAACTTTCATGGGTAGCAAAACAATTAAGAATGTATATTCTTCTAAAAGACATGACGTTCATATATCAAAGTAACATTTGCTGCGCTGAGCAGCCACAGTTGGTGCAATTTTACGCAAGTGGAAAGTAGTGTATATGGGCAAAACGCATGTTAGCGTCCTACGTATAATGAATAGAAACGTGCACTTGATCGGTTCATGGCGAACTGCTAAGTAAATATAGTACGGTCCTAAGTTTGTAATTTCTATTACTTCCTCTACGCCAATCATTACCTAGGAAGCTTTTTGACGCTTCTTAAACCTTCTAGAAGCTTCCAATGAAGTCATCCTAATGACGTCATACCAGCCGTTGGACAATCGCCGTCGAACAACCGCCATCGGATAAGTATACCGGTAACTGCAGTATATCCACAAACCGGTATTCTGGCGTCTAAACTGAACGAGCCGTAACCTTGCCAACAGAAATAGCACCGCTGGACAGCAGAAAATTGTGATGTACAGAACAAAGCGCTCTGTGGGCGTAGACGTTAGTGTTATACTGATAATAAGATGGTGACAGCAACTCAGGCATTTTTGGCATTCAAGATCGTCCGAGCAAGTTGTACATTTTGATACGTCGCTTAGAGCGCATACCACCCTATTGTAATCGTTTGGCGGAAGCGATAGTACTATTGTTGTCGGCACGAGCTGAACCTCATTGTTCGTTCTTGATTAATGCATTTTCCAGTTAAGCTAGCGACGATTCGCAAAGGTGTACTCGAGCTTCGCATCATGCCGTTACCATCAATGTGTCGTTCAGCTCCTTATCAACGTCAAAGCGGACCTAAGCGCTTAAATTAATAATGTAACAGGCTACCCCACGACATAACCCCCTTTCTAATAACAGTCACTTGGGTGGCTGCTAGTATCTCACAGAGAGATTACTGTTGGGTCTCTCTGCAAAAAGGAAGCACTTGTTATCTTTTAAAGCAGTCCAATTCAGTCATCGCACAAATAACAAGACCAGATAACAGTGAAAGGTGCCTGCGATAACTCCACGTATATATACGACGTGCAGAGGGAGGTTTTTAAGTTGCTACACGTGGCTGTATTGGGGCATATAAACTATTATCGTGGTACAGTTCATAATATGAGTTAAATACCACTTACTTTTAAATATACGTAATTTCATTAAAAGCGCAATTATTAAGGGTAATACGAGTGGCAGCCACCAAATAGAGATCTGGTGGCCGAAATCTAATATAAATGTAAACAGGGTACGTTTAACAGTAAACGTAAATGCTCAGTTCCCCTTTTGATCTCAAAGCGTCAAGTGCCTTACTGAGGCTGAGCTTGCGCAGCGATCCGTGATATTCTAATGTATAAACACTCGGGCATTAGTTGTCACTTGGTACTATGAGCCACTGAGTCCCTTGAGCTAGGATTCACTAAGCTCTACGAGCTTGTTCGACTTACTGAGTTGTTAACTTTTTAGTTCTATAAAATTTAAGAGCTGCAGATGGTGTAATAGCATAGAACATCTATAGCTGTTAAATGTGCGGAAGCAACAAGCACTTGCGCCCGGCTTGTCCGCTGCGCATTTCGCTCAAAGCTCGAAAGAGCAACAACCCCGTCTCATACCGGAAATTGGTACGGTGCGGGAAACGCCAATACCTAGTAGGGACGGGGTGTGTAGGCGGGCACGTCGTAATGCGGCCACGCTCTACTTAGCACACACCCTAGCACAGCGAGGAAGCGGTTTGCACCTGCTTCTCTTGCGTGCAGTGAGGAAGTTGTGGTGGGCGCGCAAGCGACCTCACCCAACACA
>NW_027152029.1:506158-513552 GCF_004359215.1 Bremia lactucae
ATAGAGGAAGATTTCTCTTAAGACAAGTTAACTTAAGAGGGTAAAATGAAAACTGTATTAATATAGTTGTGTCTCTTAATATATCTTTGGAAATGCTGACTTAACTATAAACTAATACTAAACATGTAAATGAATTCTTATCTAACTTATCTCGTAACTCTCTTTGATTACTTCTACAGCTGATTAGTCTGCGGAATAAATAGACATAATGGTCTATACCTATTTATGGATAAGAATTCAGGAAATTACTATTTAAAGTAATTTCCTCCAAATATTATCTACCTTTTGGATAATATTAATTAACAATATTTTATTGTTAATTTCATGTAACGATACACACCGTTACACTCTGTACGCCTCCTACATTTTTTGGGATTTACGAAGACTAGGGTTGCTACCATCTACCGAAAAGCTCCGTCTGCGGTCAGCGCCTGGATTAACGCGTACTAGAAGATGCACGTCAAAGCACAGAAGTTCCAAACCAAAAGTACAACGCAATCAAAGCGCGAATGGTTGCGTTGTTATATGATCAGCAACCCACTTTCATACCTGGACGAGACCAAGCATTCTTTTTCAGTAAAGTGGAGCACAAACATCAGCTGTTCGACAATTTGGCGAATCCTTCGAGACTTCAACTTCACGTATAAAGTCAGTCTCTAATTCTACATAGCAGGAAAGGTTGAATTGATAATAAACAATGCTAATACTCCAACGAATGTCCTGAAACGCTGCGCAATAAATATTAAGCAATCGGATATCATGCGCTTCGAGTGCGAGATCAATACTGTGAATTGGAAGCATTTTACTCTAACGTTTTTTTTCTCATTCGATAATCGCGGGATGTTGAGAACGCGAGGGTATGCCTTGAAGGTATTCATATCGGACATGAGATATGGTGGTATTTTGCTCTTTACATGTAACGCTTTGATTTTCATGTCGGGAAAAAGCTGCTCTATCGAGGCGAATTCACCTGAATGCCAGGGACATTATTGCTTTGCTTTATCGGGTGGGAAGGTCTATTGGATACCAACATAATTGATCGCAGCAAAGTCATGGACTGCTGCCGTAACTTTGCCTTTGAGTCAGGTAAAGTACAAAAAAGCACACAGGAATGCACTCTGTGTGGATTGCTGACTGCGCACGGAATCATTGCCACCCAAGTTTCACTAATTACCTGCGGTCGCTTGGGATTATACTCATATTTTTGCCTGCGTATTGTTCCTTTTGTAATCCTATTAAAGTGATGTGTGGATTGATTAAGAAAAGCATGCAGCGCTACTACACAGAAGGCTCAGTCAAGGCTCGAGATATGCGAGCGGCTATCTCCTCAGTGCTTGAACTATATAGAAACTACAAAATGCACAATCTCTTTCGTAAATGCGGATATTTACTTTCAGGACGGTTTAATTCTGGTGTACAATACAATAACTGAGTTGATCTTTCTAAACTGGGATTTGAATAAAAAATTATGATTCTCAATTTGTTTTTTATTCTGCATGATTAACACTTATTTGATCAAGAGTATCTTTAAAAGATGTTCGCAGATTCAACGGGTGTTAGTGCGTTGTTAAATGCCACAATCATGTGACGGTGACGTGACATACTCTGCTCTAGAGCCTCAATTCGCACCAGAGAATCCTCAGCCGCGGACTAATTCACATTAGCTGCTCAGAAAAGTCATTTGCTGATGCAACTGAGTTGATCTGTTGTACTGATTGTACAACAACATCTCCATCCCTTGGCGATTGCCGGAACAGATGTATGATTTAGATTGGCGGGGGCCGCTCAATTCTGATTCCCTGTAACGGCACTGGCTCACGGACAATCTGCGACGCCCAGATTTGCCAATTGATGTGCTCAGACGTATAGAATGCACCCCACCTTGACAAGAGCTGCTGCGTAACATCGGCTACAATTGATTGTGCAGCTGCCTTAGCCCTGTCCGTCTGCTGTGGGAATAACACAGTGGCGCTGAATGCTGAAAACTGTGCAGCTGTTGCAATATTTAATCTATACTTGAAGAACAAGTGAAGTTGCGGGGTACCGTTGGGGTGCGACCAAACCTGGAGTGATGCGATTGTTATATCTATGCTGTAACGGGGTACTACTAAGTTGTACTGCTTCAGTACAAGTCCACTTCGCACTGCCTCAGTGCGAGTGGTGCCTCACGTCACTTCACGTACACTAGTACGTGCAGAGTAAGACTCTTTACATAACACTACTTTAAAGAGGATTAATTAAAAACTGTATTAATATAATAAAGTTCTTCTTGTCTATCTACTTAATATCAACTTAATCATAATCTAATACAAACACGTAATTAAGTCTTATCTGTCTTTCTCTCTGCGCGCGTCCAGCGCTGAATGGATCGCGGAGAAAGTAGATATAATGGTCTATATCTACAAATGGATAAGCTTTTAAAATATTACCATGTAAAGAAATATTCTCCCGATATTATCTACCTCTTGTATTATATATTAATTAACAACCTGCGACCAGCGCTGAATGGACCGCGGAGAAAGTAGATATAATGGTCTATATCTACCAATGGATAAACTTTTAGAATATTACCATGTAAAGAATTATTCTCCAAATATTAGCTACCTTTTAGATAATATATTATTAACAACCTTTAAGTGTCAATTTCATGTAACGATACACCCCGTTACATAGACAGCTTCAAGTTGCGAAATAGACTTACCCAGTTCATGACAAAGAGACACTGGCAATTAAGTATGCTCTGTCAAATTTAGAGTTCATCTGCTCGGTTTTAAGCCGATTGTGATTTATACAGATCACCCGTCTTTACGCACGAGCGACGATAGAAATTTATGGAATGATATTCTTCGAAACAGCTTCCTGTCTACTTTTCAAGACGCGTTATAGGAAACGCAGGAGGGTAGTGCTGAGGCATTTCTCATGATGCGGGTTCGGCTTTAATGAACCTGATAATGATTGCAACAGCGTAACGATATTTCCGATCATGATGATACTTGTGGCGATCATTTAATTGGAGAATTTAACGACACATCTTCCGATGACGAATCTGCTGGCGATGAAATTGCCGGAGATAATATTTTTGCTGAATCGGTGGGGCATGTCACGGATTGGCCACAGTCATGGGTACTGAAGCATCCCTGAGCGATTCGGCAGATTACGACTTCTTATTTGATCCAGTTGATCAGCTCGAAATTGATAGCGACGACGATGTTGATGCATTAGTTACTGCAACGAAAAATATTTTTTATTATTGTGTCGGAACAAATCTTTGGTCACACGCTTCCGCGAGACATCAAGTTAAGAAGAAGTCACGATAGAAGGCGCACTAAGGTGGACACAAAGAGATCACGAGCAAATCTGGGGCTCTATGAGTTTAGTTATTTGATGATTATGTGATTTAATTGTCTTTTTGAGTATTTTCATACCGATATACGAAGTCACGGTGGAATCAAAGCAAGATGTGTAAAGATTCCAAGGACGTGCAGTGTCGGGGCGTGAATGAAATTCGGAAGTAACCGGCTGGTTTACCAATTTCAGATACGAGCAGTGTTGCACCGAGCCATGTTTGTATTGCTTATAAACACAACGGCAATTTTGCGATAGTTTTACTCTTCGTTGACGACATCCTATGTGCTACGGCGAATGTTGATTTGACGACGAAAATGCTCCAAAGACTGGATAAGGACTATGGACTCAAAAATCAGGAAATTCTCAACACTTATTTAGGCATGGAAGTTATAGCAGAATAATAATTGTATCAAGATTCACCAGACCACATACTGTGGATAAATTATTAAGCAATTTAGCTTTGGTGACGTACACCCTAGTAAAATTCTGATGGAAATAACATTCCGATTGATGTAAATGATATAGATAATTCGCAGCGCAACGAACCGTCAGCGAATGGAAAAATATTTTCGTATCGTGAACTACTTAGATCTTTGATGTATCTGGCGACATACACGAGGCCCGACTTGGCTTATGTCGTTGAGCAGCCTAGCCGATACGTGCAAAACCCAGCTTAACAGCACATCGGTGCAGCCAAGAGAGTATTGCGATAAGTTATTGGTACTAAAAGTCTGGGGATAGTTTACGTATTTACTGAGGAATCCGAAAGAGTAGCAAGCTGACTGTTATAGGATATAGCGAGTTCCGACTCGATTGGGGTAATGACCTCGATACCAGATAAAGTGTGACTCATTATGTGCATTGCATTGCAGGCGGTGCTATAACTTGGGCATCTCGACGTCAAAGTATTGTGGCGCAATCAACTGCTAAGGCAGAGTACGTTGCAGCATGCGAGGCATGCATGGAGGGACAAGGTCTACAAAACTTATTAATTGAAGTATTCTCGCACATGGCTACAAATTATCGACTTCAGCATTAATAATTAAGCAGTGTTTGTCATTGCGACTAACCCAACTTACAGTCATCGCACCCGACACATTGAGCTGCGTTAGCACTATGTTCAAGATCAGGTGGCGTAAAGGACACTCCAATTATAAAATGAGAAGACCGATATAAATTCGTCAAATTTGATGACGGAAGCTCTTGACAGTAGCCGATTGAAGAAGTTAAGTGGCATGATTGGCATGAAGAACAATATTCCGAAGCGACTTGTTCGGATGAGGGCGTGTTGGAGTCAGCTTTCACAAGTTATCTATGCATGTATGCCTTTTAGGTAGAATCAGTATACGGGATTTGCATGCGTACCACGTACGCTTTGCGAGGCATCTGGTGTCAGGATATCGCCTCTTCATAACAAGTTAGTAACTTGCGTGGGACGCACTTATACATCAATCACGTCTAATATGGAAGCACTTGTTGGATTCACAAACCTAATTCTTCTATTACGTCTAATATGGTAGCACTCGTTGGACTCATAACCCTATTAGACGTAATAGAAGAATATAACCCTATTTCTTCTATTACGTCTAATACGGTAGCAGTTGTTGGGCTCATAACCCTAATAGACGTAATAGAAGAATTAGTGCGAACCACGCAAATTATTGCGTTCTTTTAAATCGAATTCTGCGTCCGAAAAAACGCCGCTGCGTCTTTTTGCAACGATTAGACGTAATGGAAGAATTAGTGCGTCCCATGCAAATTAATAACTTGTTATTAAGAGGAGATATACTGACACCAAATACCTCACAAAGCGTACTTAGTACGCATGCAAATCCCGTGTACTGATTCTTACTAAATGCATGCATGTATAGCAAACTTGTTACCGTCCCGCACCACTTGTGTGTACTCGGACGTGTCAACAAATCCAAGTCGATTTTGCTGGAAGCCTTGCAATAAAATGAATTATATAGCATGAAGAAGAAGGTTGCCGGCATAAAAACGAAAATGCCGTATTCAGCATATAATACAGGCATAAATTCGAGAAGGCTAACTTGCGCACGCACGAGTGTATACTTTTCGAGTAAATTTCAATTCGAAAAAATGACACAAAAAGTGCCGTTGAGCCAGTAGAAGCCGCGACTTATTGTGAGATAGGTCTTCTCACGTCCGCGATGACCACTTATTGGTGCATCGTGGCAGTCATACATGATGCGTAAACTCAAATTATTGTGGGTGGGGATGACGAAACGACGTGTGTCGCCAGCAATGGCTGTGAAGTGCAGTAACCCAGTGCGTGTTGTGTATCGATCTGTTGAGGATCTAGTAAATTTCGACAATTCTTTTAAGGATTGTTAAAATGGATACCTAAGGTAATCTATCAACCCTTTTAAGAGCCTTATCTTCTCGATAAGGTCTTCTAACGTCGTCGAGTAATGTTGACGACGGAACACTTATTGTTGCAACGGTGGCCTTATGCTCACTGTTGATAGGCGCAGCCGACTCGAAATTGGTTCGGCGAGATAGCGCATCCGCGACGACACATAGCCGTCCTGGTTTTTAGTCCACGAAAAAATCATACTCCGCGAAGAAGGATAGCCACCTCGCCATTCTTTGCAAGAGGTGTGAAATGTTTACAGCCGTGCGTAATGACACATGTTGCGTATATACGGTGAACGGTCTATCTCCGAGGAGATAGATTCTAAAAAGCCAGTGTATATATTATGGCAGGAGTGCCTCGTCATGCCCTGGGTAATTGCGTTCAGCTGGTTGCAGCTGACGCGATTGATAACAGACTACGCGCTCCGCGCCGTCTGTATCGTATTGCATTAACGCACGGCCGATTGCAAAATCGCTGGCGTCACAGACTACATGTAATGGTCTGTCTTGATCTGCAATCGCCAAGAAGGGCGATTGCATCAAGCTTTGCTTGATACCTTTAAACGAACGCTGACAATCAGCGTCCCATAACCATTTCTCGTCTTTTTTCAAGAGACGAGAGAGATGAACTGTCACCTCTGCATAATTGCGAGAGTACTTGTGCAAGTACGCCGCTAAACCAAGGAACTTTCTAAGTCCCTTGACATCGACTGGAACTGGCCAGTCGGTGATTGCCTTGATCTTTTCGGGATCAGGGCGCACGCCGTGTTTACCGACGATGCACCCAAGAAGTGTATTTCGCTTGCAGTGAATATGCACTTCTTGAGATTTGCGTACAACTTATGTTTTCGCATAAGTGTAAGAACCTGACGAACGTGAGTTTTATGAACTTCCACGTCCGTCTTACCGTCCATGGCCCGGCTATGGACGAATACATCGTCGAAATAACTCGGTGCGAAATCCCGCACCGGTCTCAACAGATTTGTTACACATCTGTTGAATGTTGCAGGGGCGTTACTAAGCCCCTGAGGCATCACTAGCCATTCCCAGAGCATCCCACTGGGAGTGCTCACTGCTGTGTACGGGATGTCCCGTTCACGCATAAGGATTTGATAGAAGTTATCCACCAGATTCATAGACGAAAAGATCGTTCTCTTAGACATACAATCTATGATTACGTCTTTTCTCGGTATCGGCGTTTGAGCCGGTATTGTTGCAGCATTCAGTTTATTGAATGCGTGCACTATCCGCCACCCTCCTGTGGCCTTTCGCACACAGAAGGTCGGAGAGCTATGTGGGGAGGTTGATTCCCTCACATGGCCCGCTTTTACCCGATCGGCAAAGAATTTGTCGATCGCAAGTACTTGTTCACGAGGCAGTGGCCACTGCTTCATGACACAGTACTTCGAGCCCGGTTTGAGCTCGATCTCATGTCGAGTGCCTTTATCCTTAGGTAACTCGCATGGAACTGCTTCAGGGAATACATCCCTGAATTCTATTAAATCCTCGTATAGAGGATTTCCCTTGAGTGACTCCCAAGATTGAGTACTGTATCTCTCAATCCGAGTCTTCTCATCGAGGACATTTTCGTCCATTGATGAGCTGCTGAGAACCCGTTCGTTCTCTGCAAAAATTACCGCTGACCGAATGTCGGTTACGTAATCGTCCTC
>NW_027152029.1:514330-522692 GCF_004359215.1 Bremia lactucae
GTGACGAGTACGCAGATCTGCTTGATTTTCCCACAATGCAGATCTCTCAAGAACCGCTTAGGTTCTAGGGTTGGTAATTGAGTTATCTCCGAAGTTAACTTCGGAGGCGCATACAGATCAAGAGTAGAAGCGCCTACTCTCGATCCATCATTAACCAAGACATTTAATGTCTCGGTTTCTTCCTGGGATTTATCCACAGGCTGCCGGGGGATTAATCCCTCGGGATCTAGAAGTCTAGTAACTTCTACCATTTGAGAGGATTTCTCCTCAAATACGTGGGGATCTCTTCCCTCAACGTCTTCCGAGTGTGATTGCGCTATCACAGTCGGGTCCTCTACGGTCGACAATCTACTCGACCTAGGATCATCGTGTTGTCCATTTTGGATAATCGGTATACTTCTTGAATGTCGCCCACTAAGCGTACATTCATGTCTCAATCCACTCGACTTATTCGAGTGGTGGGTTTCCGGCGCTGCCTGTGCATTCGCACAGCCTCCGGCAGCTGACTACACAGGGTGATTAGAAATCACAATGTGATCTTGTGCAGTCGTACTAACGACCGTACCACAAGTGAGTCCATCGCACTCACTCGTAGTACATCCACACGCTTGTGGACGCTCCAAGACGTTCATCAGATGGCCATCCGATGAACAAATGGCAGGCGTCTTTACGGATCGATGCTGCCATCTGATTCTTTGCTAATATTCTGAGCCAAGGTAAACCTAGGATGACATCAAATTTATCATCCAAATCCAGTACGATGAAATCATCATCGTACTGTTAATCGTTTAACGTGTAGTGAAATTTCACTGCGCGTTATTGTTATCGATGCGCCAGTCGCTAGACGCACCGTCATCCCCGTTGGAGGGATGTCGCGCTCAACATATTTGAGCTAAGACCCTCTGTGGAAAGAAGCGTGCGCATCTGAATTTGAATCGCTGACCAAGAATGAGACATGGCGACGAATAAAGTTATTCGACGCTCCGCAGTCCACTAGGGCTCTGAGTGACAAATCATTTGTCACATTTAACTTCAAGGTGATGAGGGATACCTCATCGCCAGGTGCAGAGACACATAGTGATTGTGTGTCTGGAGCAACTTTAGTCTAGAGATTTGCAAATTCTCTTGAGGTTGCTGGATCCGTAGGGCGTTGCGCCCCTACTGACCCCGTCTATTTTTTGGCGGTCCGCTTCGCTTTTGCGATTTCGCAACAACGTCGGACCCGCGACCGTTGCCCTTTTTGGCATACGGTTCCAAATTACGTTCAGTACCTTTCGGTGCTGGGCGTGGGGCACTACACTCATGAGCATAGTGTCCTAATTTTTGGCAGCGCTGGCATTTCTGCGATCGCTGATTGCTCGAAAAGCGAGGCCTCTCGCTTTCGACGTAAGAAAGGTCCATGGGGTCTGGACCTCCGAACTCGTGTCGTCTTGGAGGACGATATGATGACGAACTAGCTTGAGCCTGTCTCAAGCTAAAGTCCTCCTGTTCCGCAACGGATATTGCTTCTTCAAGCGTATCCAGTTGCAAGCGGAACAGGTGGGTCTTTACGGGACCCTCCGTAAGACCTTGCATGAACACCGTAATTAACGTGTGTTCATGAACTGGGCTGTTCGTAATACAACTCGGTAAGAGTCGTACGTGCTGGCATAAGCGTGATTATCACGCTTGCCTTGCTTGAGTTTCAGAAGCTCTGATCGAGCTCTGAACTCAGCCCTAGGCGGTTCAAACGTCTGTCTGAGACAGCCTCTAGCGACCCAAAATCATATGGGTCGCACGACTTAATGCCTAGTGCCCAAGTTTTGGCACGACTTGCCAAATTTGACTAAGCAAATGCGACTTGTATTTGCTCGTCGACGATGTGACGAGCCTTATGGCATCGTCCAACTCGACCAAGATAATATTTGAAGAATATTACTTTAAGTAATAATATTCGGAAAGCTTATCAATTGGTAGAAATAGGCCATTATATCTACTTGCTCCACGGTCCAGTCAGCACTGGACGCGCGCAATGAGAGAGAGAGATAAGACTTTATTACATGGTTGTATTAGTATATAATTAAGTGAGTATTAAATAGATAAAAACTTAAGACCTTAATTATATTAAATACAGTTTTCTTTAACCCTCTTTAGAGCAAGCGTTTAAAAGAGAGGCTTCCTCTGCACGTACTAGTGTAGGTGAAGTGACGTGAGGCACCACTCGCACTGAAGCAGTGCGATGTGAACTTGTACTGAAGCAGTACAAGTCAGCAGTGCCCTGTTACACCTGGTAGCACTTTGTAGTCCGTCCAAGAACCACAGTTCCATCACCCAACATGGAAATGTTTGATGATAATGGAAACACGCATCGCGTTTTGCATGATAGCTACTCCCTTGCTAATTAAGCAAGGCTACCTTCTCCTTCGCCTCGACAAGTAAGTTCATGTTGTATAAACTTGGCGATGGCTGAATGGAGGGCATATCAATCCAAACCAGACAGCATGGCCAGGATGGCATCATTCCCTACGGTCCAACTCATTCGTTCGACCGCACTCCTTTCTATGTCACTTAGAAGGCTCTCAACAGGCAGAACTGATGAAGTTACAACAGGCAAAGACCCCTATACCTCGGATGACGCACACGCGTCATCCCAAAACCTTAAAGATAGACATCTCTAAGTATAGGGGAGTCGAAGAAGACTCCCTCTTAAGCATCTTTAAGATAAGATATAAATTAACAACCTTTTAAGTGTTAATTTCATATAACGATCCACCCCGTTACTAACTAAGTATGGTGCCTCCTTGCGCACCGCAATCGTATCTTATAACGATTGGCGGGGTGGATTTAGACTTAAATTAACCAATCGATAGAGCTAATGTCTTATTGCATCAATTTTACCCAATTTGGAAACATTGGAACTAGTTAAGTCAAAATTAAGATAGATAATAATTTTGTACTTCTTTATTAATTTCCTCTCAAAGAAAACAGTATTTATTATTCGTCTTGTAGGAAATAATACTTATGTAACGGACACCCCGTTACGTGCTCAGAAGGCTCCCTGCGTGTACTTGTGTTCTCCTTGTTTCGAGATCCAGGAGGCCTTCCGCGCCCGGGTTGAATGGGAGCAGGCTCTTAAATAGGGGGAGGGTGTGCCCCCATCCAAAGGGGGGTGTCCTAATAATTCTCCTTAATTAATTGTCCTTCCGAAGTGTGTAAGCCATAAGGCGTTCAAATTATAAGGCGTTCAAATTGTCACTAACGAGATAATTTTAAATCGCGGAAGAAAAATAAAAAACGGCGAGGATTAAGAAATGCGTAGTGTTTGATTTATTAAAACAATGTATGCGGTCATGATGACCCTACATCGATCTACACATGCAAAACCAATCAAACAGGCAAATATAGTTATGTCGCTTTAATTACGACGATATGCCCGTTTGATACCGCACGCGGTAATTCACGAGATCAGCTGGCGCTTGATTCATGTATTGCGCAAGCCACGAGACCATTTCAGCTTCAGAGGATCCGAAGTCATCGCGGAAAATACGAAGCACTCTGGGGAGGACAATTTCTCCTACACGCTCGTCGACCTCAATAAAACGCTCACAGAACTTTTCTGCTTGCTCCTCAAGGTCCGTATCTGTACGCCCAGGCTTCAATATTGTAACGTCTTTCGCATTAGGAAGCGGTTCAGCGCAATCTATAAGCACCAGAATCGAGCGAGGGTCACGAATGTGCAGCCGAAATTGCAATTTTGGATCGTGCGCCTGCAATTGACGTTCCCAATAATTAGATGGCGGCTTACGATTGCAGCGCAGAATGCCGTGCTTTATGTCACCAAGAGTGAACTCCATTCCACCAATCGTGTAAGCCACATCCCTCTCAAATGCCTTGTACTGTCCAATGTTTTGCGGCACCCCGAACTCTATCAAGCCGTGAAGCACCATTGCATTGTATATATTAATAAAGAAAGGCTGACGTTCGTGTTTCGGAAGACTGCCCACGTCAATCTTCTGCAGCTTTGATCCAAGCTTTAAAAATCGACGATACTTCTGGCTCAATGGCGCATCAAAGTACTCAGTGGCACTGTTACACGACGCTGACACATGATTTGGTTGGTTAAAGCCAGTGGCTATGCCGCGCGGGAATGACTTAAGAGCATGCAACTCAGCAATCGCCTCGCGAACACGAAGGCAGATTTCCATGGGACCGTGCTGAAAATTGTCGACGCAAACATACTTCATGTTAAGCGGGACAAACAGCTCGTCGACTTGAAACCGCAAATACGTGTCCTTTGCCCCTAAATCCGGGTGCAAAGCATTCTCAGCAAACACAACACTAAGCACACTGTGACTTAAAAAGTCCGACAGAATCGTCGCTGCCTCTTCATGCGTCTTATCAAACTTTGTCTTGAGAATATGAACAAGTTCATCTGCGGAAGTGCAGGCTGTATATGTGGTAAAAAGCCCCACGCGAATGTCTCCAATAGTCACTTGAGCACGTAGCTTGTCGGCAATCGTATCCTCGACAAATTCTGACGAATCGGCCAGGCCTTTCGCAAAATGACTTTTCTGCTGCGGGCGGCCACCCGACGACGGCATTGCCTCAGTTGCTAGGCCAATTGCAACTGAGGCGATAGCAGAGGTGCGTAGATTTCCATTGTTAGCATGCCCAGCATTGCTTGAGACATCACTGCGATTCGAATGAGGAGAGCCCGACTCTAAAGCAGAATCACTAAACCCACTCGTTGGCGTCTCACCATTGGCGTGGTAATTACGACGACGCAGACTTGGTGACACCGGAGAAACTGGTGGATTACCCGCCCCCATGCTGTATAGCGATGGCTGATGCAACTTCGCTTCAAGCTCCAAGGCCTCCTGAAACTCCGCCACGTGCTCAGACAGAAAAGCTTGGATAGGTGCTTGTACAAACGGAAAGCGGCAAATATCTTCAATAGAAGGGCGCTTGGACGCATCTTGTTGCAGCATAAGCTGCACTAAGAGACGCAGCTCACGAGAGAACGACGGCAAGATTGGTGGAAACTCGCCCTTACAGATTTTAGTGAAAATTTCGGGCAGCGTCGATGCTTCAAATGGACGGCGCAGCACAATCATTTCGTACAAAATGCACCCAAGCGACCAAATGTCAGACTTTTTGCCATAGGGCTCACCCCGGCAGATTTCCGGCGACATACTCTCGGGAGTGCCACACGCCGTATTGGCCGTATCATCGCCGGCCAGTGCCTTGGAAATACCAAAATCTCCCAGCTTGACCACGTTCTTGTGTGTAAGAAAAATATTTTGCGCCTTAAGGTCGCGATGCAATACATTCTTTCCATGAATGTAAGCCACAGCTAGCACAAGCTGAGCGAACCAGCTCATGATGACAGGCTCCGGAAAAGGTCCCATTTTTTCGCGCGAACGCAATTTTACTAATTGACGCAAGTTGCCACCGTCCGAGTATTCCATCACGATATTCAGCTCATCGTCTGCCAAAAAGTGGTCGTAAAATCGCACAATATTGACGTGGTACAATGATTTCAGCAAAATGACCTCATTGTCTGCCTGCTTACGGCCATTTTCAGAGATCTGGGAGATGCGTACGCGCTTGACGGCCACTACGGCTCCATCCATCTTACGGCGCGCTAGTACCACGGTACCATGCGTACCCTTTCCGATTGTTCGAATGACCTCAATGTCTTGCCACATACTCTTATTCGAAGTTCGCTCGAGGCGGCGACTGAGCCACACATGACGCACGAGCGTCTTTGCCGTATTGACCTGAATGGGTTTGATCAGGTAGTCTTTCGCGCCCTTACTTAGGCAGGACGTGACGACATCCATCTCTTCGTTGCTGGAAGTCATAACGATAGGAATGTGGCCCATCGTAGCACTATGTTTTTGAATTTCATCTAGTAGCTGAATACCCGTCATTACAGGAAGCATCACGTCGCACAACACGAGATCAAACTTGGCATGATTAGTAACAAGTAAATTTAGTGCCTGCTGGCCGTTTTCCACTGCAAAGACAGTATAGCGACACGACTTCAGAATGTCGATAGTGGCCATACGCGTGAACTCGTCGTCTTCCACGACCAGAACCGTCACTTCGGATGGGTCCATGGCGGTTGCAGAGCGAAGAGGACTTTGAACGCTTTCTCCACTGCGAGAGCGATCACGATTTGCTAAATATGAGTAGATTGAGCCAATGCCGAGAGATATCGTTAAAATTGCGATAATTTACTATGCACAATTATAGCTCACCGGATTATCGCAGCTGTTCTAGACAAGTTTATGGCCTCAAATTTTAGACATTTACGTAATGCCCTACAGTCATTCCTCTGCTATCTTATAACCGCAAATCCTATAAAGCAATGGAAATTCTAAAGTAGCGAAAATATCATTGCTAAAATTAAATTTTGTTATCATAACAATAGCCCCTTGTTTCTTAGGGAGGGGTTCACAGCTGGGGTTTAGAAGAATAAGCATGCTGTTTGGTGACCATAATTCCAAACGAGTTATAATAATCATTATATAAAAATTCGGAATTTCTCAAGTCCGCCTCACCTACAATCAGAAACGTCAAATCTGCGAAAGAAAGCGGCAGACCAAAAGATGAGCCGAACGATGCTGGCTTCTTGGGCAAAGAGGCCTCGTCAGCCTCCCTGATGTAATTACCCAGGCTACAATCCGCAATATCCTCAAAAAGAGTGACCTGGCCAGTAGAATTCGCGACTTTTCATGATATAGGTCTTTTCATGAAAAGTCGCGAATTCTACTGGCCACTTCACACTGCTTCAGATGTGAGTGGTGCCTCTCGTTAGGTGACGTACACTGTACGTATAGAGGAAGACTTCTCTTAAGGCAAGTTAGCTTAAGAGTGTAAAATGAAAACTGTATTAATATAGTTAAGTGTCTTGTTAATCTATCTTTGTAAATGTTGTCTTAACTATAAACTAATACTAAACATGTAAATGAATTCTTATCTATCTTATCTCGTAACTCTCTTTGATTACTTCTACAGCTGATTAGTCTGCGGAATAAATAGACATAATGGTCTATACCTATTTATGGATAAGAATTCAGGAAATTACTATTTAAAGTAATTTCCTCCAAATATTATCTACCTTTTGGATAATATTAATTAACAATCTTTTATTGTTAATTTCATGTAACGATACACCCCGTTACATCACCCCTCCCTTAAACGACAATCACTCTGAATGTCATTAGGTGGAGTGGTCGCTAAATGACCACTTAATTTTTAAAATGATTTTGATTGGTCAGATCCATCATTTTAAATTCCATCGCATGAAGGAACAATTCATGCGGGGTGAGGATAGTGTTGAACCTTCGGCTGCGGTTCGTGCAGCCGCGGGTGACGCATTGTTATCTCTTGCGGTAGACGTTCCGTCTACCGTAGTGTCTTCCACTCGCACAACACTTGGTGTTGCGAGTGCACGTGGTGATTCACCACGTGAGTACGACCCCTCTTTAGAGGTCGATTATGAGTGCGAGTCGGACGAAATGGCCGACTCGGGGAGGATGGAACAGTCGCCTGATACCCGTCAGGCGGCTGATTATGAGCCTTCGAATGAGAGGGCTCATTCCGATAGACGTGTGAACAGTCTATTTGGTTCCGACGATGAGGATGATCCCTCATCGCCCGTACGATCTTTCGTACGGTCTCCCATACGATCACCTGCACGTGTTTCTGTGCAAGGTGACGACGGTGGCGTAAGCCATCGTAAGAAAAGTCCTCGTGGTACCCCTACCTCAGCGGGTACCACTCAGGGGAGTGATGACAGTAAAATGTCTAATCTCGCCCCTGAAAAGAAGCCGTGGCTTTTGCCAGAAAGGCTCATTAATAGCTTGTCTGGAGAAACTACTCCACACAATAAATATCCTTTATTTATTGCGACAAAGCTACATGGCCTTGATCCCAGCGCGAAGAACTTTCGCGCTGAGGAAGATTTCTATCTCGATGCTTTTCTAAAGCATCGATGGTTTAGTGGCAATAATAAGCGAGATAAAGTCTCGCTTATGCAAGCTTGGAGTGCGTTCATTCGCAATGTTAAAGACATTGGACGCGAAGCTTGGCTTCAAAAACTTAACGCGAATCGTGTTAAGTTTGAGAAAAGAACTCCAACCGGTGCAAAATATAAGTTGCATCGGTTGTCACGTGAGGCTGGACTTCCATGCCTCACGTGGGGTGATCCCTGTCCGTGTTGTGTAGACAACTCGAAGAGGGTAAAAGGGGATGTCTATTCCCTTTCTTCGCCCTGGGGAAGGGCTCGCATCTCTATTGAGATGCGTGACGCGATTGACGTTTTGCAATCGATTTACAAGCGCCAAGGGCGCGTGTTTTCCGATGGGCCTTCTGA